>NC_140272.1:5816629-5825613 GCF_964030765.1 Micromesistius poutassou
GCTACTGCCGCAAACTAAGAGTACACACATACACAGTTTCTATTTAATATGTATTTTTCATTCTTCAGTCGTATTTTCGTATTTCGATTTAAAAAAAAAATCATCTCTCCACCCACTTGGTCCCCTGCTGGGGCCTGTGTATGGACTGGGACCCACAGTTGGAAACCATCCCTTTAAGAACACCTTTACAGCAGACTCACGTAGATCACATTGCTACGGGAACAAACTTTGTTTGGGGACCCGCCAAAAAAAAGCCTGTAGCAAGTCTCACATCCAACTTTGTTTCGAAAGAATATAAATATTTCTCAACAGTTTTTTAGATGTAATCATGAATATTAACATTACAGTACGGGAGATAAAAGCAGGAATACATTTAATTGGCACTGCGTATGCATTGATGCCCACAGACACCGGGTCCTGTACTGCGAGCCGTCTGCTCCTGATGAATTATCCACACTCCCCTGTTACGGCTCACTTTGCCTTTCATCTCATTTCATCCAAAAAGTCTTTGTCTCCTGGGAGAGCAGCAGCACATGACGCAACAACGCCAGGGTGTAAACCAGAGTTGCTGGTTCGATTTCCTGCCTCCTGGCTGTTGTGATGTGTCCTCGTGCGACACACCTGGCTCCAGTTGTTACACGCTTACGGATCCAAAATCTGCCGTTGTGAACAGACGATATAAGGGCCACTTTGGAAGAATTTGGTACGATATTAGGGTAGACTAATACAAGTATAGATAAGACTAGATGTTGCCCTTCTCTCTTCTGTTGAGCCTTGTTTTACTTGTGTTTTTTGTTTCAAAGGCACATGTTTATTCATCCCAGTAATTGAGTCAATATCTTTACTTCATGGCTAGCAAGCAATACCTGAGTGTGTGAGTCTGTTTGTGTGCAAGTGTGTATGGGTGTGCGTGTGTGTGTGCGTCCGTGAGTGTGCATGTGTACGTGGGTATGTGCATGCGTGTGTGCGTGCGTGCATACGTGTGTTTGTGCACGCATGCATGTGTGTCTGTGTGTGCATGCGTGCGTGTGTGTGTCCATGCATGCATGTGTGTGTGCATGCGTGGCTGAGTGCGTGCAAGTGTCTGTGCGTGCGTGCCTGCGTGCGTGTGTGCGTTCATATGTGTGTGTGCCTGCTTGCGTGTATATGAATGTGTGTATGAATGTGATGTGTAAACTGGTGGAAATGAAGCATTGCTTGTGAAGCAATGTGCCCACGGGGAAGGTATTGGACACGCTGTGTATAAATGCTCAGTCAGCCACATGCATCCCCCACATTACTCAGCTATACGCTACAGCCATATTCACACCATCCAGGCTGTACTACATAATTAGGAGGCTTTCCCAATGCATTAATGGCAGTTGTGGATTCAAATAATTAGAGACAGCTTCAGGGAATCAACTTCAAATGGGATTAAGCATGAGGAACAAAGGGCATATCCTGCCTGGCAAGGCTTTGTAAAAGCCTTTTACCAACAAAAGGCACGTTTAAGTCTAGGAAACAGAAAAAAAAAAAACGGTATTGTATAGTCTTTATCTTAGACCAACCAGAGTGTCAATGTGTTATGAACGAAACCCACACTGACCTTAATAGCAATGTAAAAAACGTTACCTAAATCTGACCGTCAATCAACCTCGGTTCATTGAGTTTTTTCCGAAGCTGAGCATTGATTCAATACAACTTTGAGGCGTTCGTACCGTCTTACTGTTAACTCATCGACAGACAAAGTGTGTACAAACAGCACACTGCAACGTAACCCACAAATTCCCAGCTTAAGGGATTTGTGACACACAAATCAAAGGCACACTGCGGAGCTCTTGTGAAATAGCAAATGTGGCCATAACACAATTAAAATGGCAGCCAAGTGACATCCAGGGGGCGGGACTTGAAGGAGACAAGTCCCCTGCCCGGCACCGATTAGAGTAAAAGCACATATAATCATATAAGTGCTGCTAAGATTGATGCCAGGCGGCAGCAGGACGTGTGAGGGATGTGTAGATGTATGCTGTGACGCGGGTATGGAAATGAGGCACGGGGGATTAGGGGATGTATTAGGGGATGGTGGCAGGATAGTGCGGTGTCTATGGTGTGCAGACACAAGGTGCTCGCTGGGGTCCTGTATCTGTTCTCTGTACGGCCTAGCATAAATTGCTGTGGGTGAAAAGTGTTTCCGGGATGACTTGATGACTTGTTTAATCGTATAGAGATAGGGAGCCCCAGCTCATCAGGGGGATGCATCGTTCGGAATTCTGAATTCTGGTCATGGATTTGTAACTGAGAGGTACTTATTGAGATCTTTATTGCCCACTGTTGTGGAAATTCATCTTTGGCCCCACAAACATACACAACAAGAGCATACAATGGAAGCTGAGGAAGCTAAGAGATAGGACAGGAGAGGACAGAGGAGAGGAGAGGACAGAGGAGAGGAAGCTGAGGAAGCTAGGAGAGAGAAGAGGAGAGGACAGAGGAGAGGAGAGGACTGAGGAGAGGAGAGGAAAGAGGAGAGGAGAGGAAAGAGGAGAGGAGAGGACAGAGCAGAGGAGATGGGAGGAGAGGAGAGGAGAGGACAGGGGAGAGGATAGGACAGAGGAGAGGAGAGGGGAGAGCAAAGGAGATGGGAGGAGAGGAGAGGAGAGGACAGGGGAGAGGATAGGACAGAGGAGAGGAGAGGACAGAGCAGAGGAGATGGGAGGAGAGGAGAGGAGAGACAGGGGAGAGGATAGGACAGAGGAGAGGAGAGGGGAGAGGAGAGGACACAAGGAGCTCGTCACTCACGCTTGGCGATTCTGTCCCCAGGATAGATGTGGCGGTTGTACACGTCCATGATGAACACGCGCCGGTCTCCCAGGAAGTCCCGCTCATGGCCGTTTCCCTGCGACATGAAGACAGGTTCAATGTCAACCATATGGTCCTGTATGGTCCTGTATGTTTAACCACAGCACTGCATGGGTAAGGGCTTCCATTCCCGTGCTAAGAAATGGGTGCACTCAAGGTTGTTGTTGTTGTTGTTGTTGTTGTTGTTGTTGTTAGGTGCTTTGGATATAAAAGCATCAGTCAAATGGTGTGTATTCATTTATTGTGATAAACAAAAGATGTCTAACGATTTGTCTAAACTGACAAATCGTTAAAGTACTGAACTGGTGCTCGGAAACAAAGAACAAATATTGGAAGACATGGAACACAAACGGCCTGTTTCCGCCTCTAAAGGTTTCTGCCTGTTCTGGGATCACCCCTCTTAAACCTCTATCTCCTCTACAAAGGCGGCTACTAACAAACACCAACGCCCTCCAGTAAATCCATCCGTCCATCCGCCATTCCCAGCACAGACCCAGCCCCAGACGTCACCTATGGGTGTCTGTCTGGGTGGTGCGGTGCAGCTGGGAGTGACAGGGTGAGAACCAGGGATCGATATTCACCCGCAGGATGTTGGCAATATCGTCCAGATGGTCATAAAAAAATGGCCAGATTGTTTCATCGCTCTTTATTCCTTCCCCTCCGTTTGCAAGCCAAAGTGTCTTCTTCCTGTCAGGAGCGCATAAGTCAAACCTCAGAGTCCGCAGGTAATGGAACCCGTGATGGATAAATGGTGACAGGCAGGGTAAGATTATGCTGACTAAGAATTTACGGTAACACTTTACAATAACCATAGTTTATAAATGGTAAATAGACCATTTATAAATGGTTAATAGACCATTTATAATGATAGTTAAATATTAATAAATGGTCTATTTACCATTTATGATTGGTCTTGCTGTTTATAAATGATGATTAAACATTAGTAAACTTAGTAAACTATTTGTTTACCTATTATAAATGGTCTATTTAACCATTTATAAATGGTCTATTTACCATTATAATTGGTCTATAAGCTGTTAACCATTTATAAATGGTCTATTAACCATTTATAAATGGTCTATTTACCATTTATAAACTATGGTTATTGTAAAGTGTTACCGAATTTACTTCGCAGAGTCTAGTTTGTATACAAACACACCCACAATGCATCACTTCTTCGTCACTCGAGGACAAAATAAAATAAATCAAACCCCTGGTTCGTTTCACTTGGGTTCATTTCAGAGAGATGTACAGTATATCAATACCAAGTGACAAACACTGGCTCATTTATTATTTATACTCCCTTTGAACGTGATTTTATGCAATGAAAGAGGGTACGTAAACATGGAATTAACTCGTCATAACGTGACGCCGGACCAACAATGGTAGAGACAGGTAACAGAGGCATCCGTCATACAACCCTGAGTTCACACAGGCCTCTCGCTCCTCACCGCATTCACACAGGCTCAGAACACTGTAACACTGCTCAGAGAGGTTCACCAATAACTTACATTTAGATTTTACATTCAGGGCATTTAGCAGACACTTTTATCAAAAGCGACATACAGTAAGTACATTTGTCAGAGGAAAGAGAAACAACTATATATTGCTGTCCACTGGCGCCATCTCTGGGGGGGCACAAGGTTTCTTGCACCCCCAAAGATAAGGTTGGGGGTGCAAAAACCCCTCAATATTGAAACGAAGTGAACCGGCACGTTTTCGTTGTCTGTCCCTTTTAATTAAAGTAAGCGCAATAGAACACTGTGCTGAGCGATAGAACGCTGTGTCGCGCCACCTCAATCTCCTCCACCAATCGTTCTAAAGCATCGCTGGCAACATTCCTGACATACCAATGGTTGGCAGTGCCAAAATGATTGGCAGGTCGAATATGTCAGGGAGCAGGTCAGGCTTACAAGCGTGCGTCAAGGACATACAAGAAGAGGCAATGTACGTGTATTGTAATGCCCACAACATGAACCTTGCCTTTCAAGATGCTGTTTCAAAAGTTAACATATGCCAAGATGCGATAAAGACAGTCAAAGAGCTGATCAATACAATCAGAGAGTAAGCAAAAATACTGACATGGTTTGACTCTTTCCGTAAGCCTGCAGGTGGGAACAATTTGTGCCCGCTTTGCCCCACCCGCTGGACGATGCGAGTAAGCAGTGTGAAGTCAGTTATTACATACTATGAGAGCCTGGCGAGTTACTTCCATGATTTCTACATTTCTAAATTAGTGACTGAAATGTAATTATACTAGGCCTACTCCCATTTATGCGGGCATGTTTATGGAAAATAAGTGCACGCCCCACCACTCGTAACCCACTCTAACCCACACACTCGCATTCAACGCAGTCAATTGATGGAACGGTAACATCATCACAACCACAATTGAAATAAATCAAATAAATTACAGATAAATAATACGTAAATAATTCATGAACTACTGTTCTGAACCTCAAATTATGATTGCAGGACTTTGGAGAAGTAATATAGCCTACTTTTTAGTGGAAAACATTTGAACAAAAATGTTATGACCCCCCAATGTTGACCTGAAGTTGGCGCCACTGTCGCTGTCACAACAAAGCTAGGATACAAAGCTACACAATGCTAAGTAATTCATTCATTTGTTGTTTTTTTTGTGCCAGAACGTACAATATAGAACAAGTGTGTACAACTATTCAATAATTCACTATCGTACTCAAAGACTCTGCCCAGCCTCTAGCTCTGATAGATTGGAGAGCACCTTGAGTAGGTCTGTGGTCACCCCTTTCTCCTCCACGCTGGGCCCTGATGTAGCATCAACACTGGAAGGCTATTTATGGATCCATTTAGCAGCCATTTTGTTCCTCTTAGCGGCCAGACGGTAAAAGGAACTTGTGTTACAGTGAAAACATGTTTTTTCCATTCATCTATTGAAACCCGACCAGCTGTCCCTCAATCAGACGCAAACATCCGAGACATCCATCACAAAATCGTAGAGGTTTTCATGATATAAAGGCCGTTATTGAAAGGTGAGAACCAAAGCACAACTATATCACTGGATTTCTTTTCAAGAACTGTAACCTAAATAAAGGGTGTTTACACGGTGAAGACACAGGCATTACTTTGGCTGACATCTTTCCATTCACACAAAGACAATGTGGTTTTTACCTTTGACAGCCTAGCAATGTTAATGAGACATCATATCGGATATTGCCGGATGTGTTCTTAATAAGATTAGAAAACAGGTGCTTGTAGTAGTGGATAGAATGACTTGGAGACAAGTGATGATTTACTGCTTTAGATACCCGGATTACTAAATGTGTCCTTTCAACAATTGTGGATCTCCAATTTAGAAATATAGCTGAATAACTGAAAAAAGCATAACTTCTTCAGTAACAAAGTGGAGAAGTTATATATATTAAACATATGGACTCCAATGTCAGATAACAGAATGCATCATATGGTGATCTCTGTTCTGTTTCAAAGCCCCCTGTGTTTTACCAGATGTTGCCATAACAAACCATTTCCAAATCCTCCCTACAGTGGGATCCTACATGGGATTGTCCACCCAGATGATGGATGGGTCGATCAACCTACCAGCGGGTACGGCCCACTAGGCAGGCCTGGTAGGCTGAGCTATTGGTGTGGATTGCCTGATTAAAATAGGGGCCCTTTAAACACCAAATTTCTTACTTTGCATCGCAACTTCAATGAATACAGTGTGTTGCCCTGATCTATCAGCAAAGCAGAGGATAAAGCCATCATTTCATTCCACAAATATGAGCACTTACGGTACAATGTTTAGAGACCTGATGAGCCGGTGCAAATGCATACAGAACTGTCCCTTCCATATGGTCAGGTTTTATTAATAATTGACTTCTGATCTTATTGCTGCATCGACCTCAAATCCCAGGCTGACTTTGTCATTACATAATGCAGGATCATAATCATCCAGTCATACTTCAGACATGGCTGAAGCTATAATATAGGAGCCATGGGCTTTGGATCCTCATTAGAAAGTTTCCAATCGCTAATTGGTTTTTTGATATGAGGTAGTATTGGGAAATACATAGCTTGATGAAAGTATGATAAATACAGAGTTTGTTGCACTCTGCACACACTGGCTGGGCTCAGTCCAATAAAAAGGAATCACTGCTTATTGAAAACCTGTAATCCGGTTTGACTGGACTGTATTAAACCAATTACCATAACCCTAAGCCCCTTCTGTCATTTTCTACAGTTGCAGAATGCATTCATCTCTGGATTCTCTGTATTGTGGATATATTGCAAACCAAAGCACTCGCTTCTTGGTGACTTTGCTTTTGCCAATTACCTGTTTTGCACTCAACTGAGAAGCATCTGAAAAACATGGCAAAAGGGGATCTGATTTAGTTGCAATGCCAGACTCTGAGACTTTCACTTTGAGCCAACGAAAGATTAACAGTGGAACGCTGAAGGTTGCTTCGTGCATATTAATAAGAGTGACATGGATTTGCCTCGTGGTTAGTCAATTTGTCCTCTTTAGAATAAACTCCAGAAGGTTCAGAAAACAACCATCCCGTAAGTGTCCTTGGGTAAATCATTACCCTGTCCAGTCCTTTAGGAATAATTCGGGGGATTTTAGGGGGTTGGCGGAGGGCGTGGGGAAGGGATTTGCGAGGTTTTAAAGTTTTTAATCTGCCCCTGTGTGAGAGTATGCTCATTAAACCTTGATCCAGTTTAGTGTGGAGAGGAGCTGGCGGTATCAGCGAGGAGGAAGCTGTCTCACAGCACAGTCCTCAGCAGGCCCGGCCACTGTTGGATGTACCTCCTGAAGCGGGATTGGTTCCGGTCGATGGCCTTGTTATTGGCTTGTTATTAATTTTGTTCGCATACTTTCACTCCCACCAGCAATGACAGAGATGCTGCCAGGGACATGGGCAGGTAGGCAAAAAGCTAAATCTAGAACTAAATCTGGATCAGTAGATAAACACAATACTTTACTGTAGTTACTAGTTCGTTTCTGATAGTATAGTATCAGTACTATAGTTCTATATTATAGTAACAGTGTTGTAGTACTAAAGTAAAGTATAAGTAACATAGTACTAAAGTATAACACTATGGTAACACTATTGACAGGTCGCCAATGGATTTAACAAAAACGGTTGAACACACCAACGCATTAAGTGAATCATCTTTCGATACAGCTTACTCGCTCGGAAACATAAGAGCCTTCTGGTATTTCCTCAAACAATCCCAGCTCGATAACCATCGGATCTCGGGGCTGTTGTTCCTCTCGTCCACACGGAGCAGTGTGAGCTCAGCAGGGGGTCCGTCACCCGATGGGTCCAATGGGGGAATCACCCGGTTATCAATAACCGGTTGTTTAGGAGGTAACGCACAGCGGACCGGGTGATGAGCCTCACCTGATGAGCGTCCAGGTCGATGATGGTCGCCGTGGCGACACCCTCCACTCTCTCGAAGAGGAACTGGAACAGGAAAGGGGAAATGTTAAAACCCGGGTTTGAAGTGGAAATATTGAGTGTTATTCCTTGTTGTATTCTGAGAATTCTTATCGTATGTTGTACGTCCTGGCACTTAAAAATAGTCCTTAGCATTGTGGAGCATCTTATACTAGCTATCTTTGTTGTGTACGGGGTATGGGTTAACCTAACAATTGTTAGTGCTCGGCAGCACTTGCTTCTATGAACATCCTTACTATACCGACAGCGTCGCTTTGGATAAAAGCGTCTGCTAAATGCCCAAAATCTAAATCTAAAACTAAATTCCATGAGTTTCATTGTTTCTTCAGCTTAATTGCTCTAATACAGTGGTTCTCAACATGTGGGTCGGGACCCACAAAGGGGTCACAGTTGGGGACCAAACGGACCGCTGGACGGCCACAATAAAACCATTCAAAGGGTTTAAAGGCTGGAAATGAAAAGGGAAACATTGAAAAGAAAAGTACTTTGTGACATGGTAATGAGAATATATTCCTTATTTCAGGCAATTATAGAGCAGGCTCTAACACAAAGTCATTCAGAGTGATAATCACAATTTAAAAACCACTACACTTTGGTTCCAGAAGAACCGTCACGACTATGACATGAACACGTTTGGGGATCCCTGTTCTGATGTGGTCCCCCGTTCATCACCAGAGCTCCAGAAGGCTCAGGGCCTCAGGG
>NC_140272.1:5825813-5840813 GCF_964030765.1 Micromesistius poutassou
CTCAGGGCCTCAGGGCGGCCACGTTCCCCAGCCCTGGAGCCCTGAGGCTGGGCCGGAGGCCGGGAGCAGCAGCCTCACCTTGATGGCCAGGGTGATGTCCGCGTAGGCACAGAAACCGCCACCCTCGTCCCCGGAGCAGTGGTGGAAACCACCCCCTGGGGGCGAGAGACAGAGAGAGAGAGAGGAAGAGAGAGAGAGAGAGAGAGAGAGAGAGAGAGAGAGAGAGAGAGAAATAAAATAAGCGAGTGAGTGAGAGAAAGAGAGAGAGAGACAAAGAGAAAGAATAAGAGCGAGCGAGAGACAGAGACAGAGAGAGAGAGAGAGAGAGAGAGAGAGAGAGAGAGAGAGAGAGAGAGAGAGAGAGAGAGAGAGAGAGAGAGAGAGAGAGACCATTGTTCCCAGTCAGGACATTGTTCGCTAAGGAGTCAATTATCTCAAATAACCATAATTGG
Source organism: Micromesistius poutassou (assembly GCF_964030765.1). Taxonomy (NCBI): domain Eukaryota; kingdom Metazoa; phylum Chordata; class Actinopteri; order Gadiformes; family Gadidae; genus Micromesistius; species Micromesistius poutassou. The sequence goes on from NC_140272.1 coordinate 5,826,266, forward strand.
ATCTTTCAATATGGTCTTTTTATTGTGTGTTGTTTTTTTTGGTGCCACTGATTACACAGAGCGGCATTCCCCAGGGGGGAACACCCCATCGTGCTGGCCCCAAAATGGAGCTGGCGTCGAGGCCGATACAAAAAGTCCAGGGACGGACTTGCGGACTAAGCACCACAAACAGATTAGGTGATGCTTTATAATTGGGTTGATGGCTATTCAATCAGGCTAAGTGCCCTCTGCCCCGTTATGCTTATGCTCATTAAAGGGTTGTGTGGCGCTGAATCTTAATACAAGAGTACAGAGATGGATGGAGTAAGACTTATTTTGGCCGTCCCACCTCATCCCTCTCTCTCTCTCTCTCCTCTCTCTCTCTCTCTCTCTCCTCTCTCTCTCTCTCTCTCTCTCTCTCTCTCTCTCTCTCTCTCTCTCTCTCTCTCTCTCTCTCTCTCTCTCTCTCTCTCTCTCTCTCTCTCTCTCTCTCTCTCTCTCTCTCTCTCTCGTGTCAGAGTCAGAAACAGTATTCAGTTCTTCATATATGTGACGTTACCTTCATGGTTATCCATTCAGCAGGCAGTGCTAGACAGCAGTGTGTATTTGACTAGGCTGACACAGCACAGAGTAAAAGTCTCATGCTGCTCGCTGCTTTTTTGTACAAACCACCACATTAAAAGTGGGATGGGCCACTTTAGCGGTAGATCTCATTGTTGTGGAGATAGATGAGCCTCAGTGACTGCTGGCCGCGGTTTCAAAACCATAACTTCATCCCAGTACCCGGCGCTACGATGGCATCCATCTCCAGCCATACCATATTTACTTATTAAGCAGATTTATTATTGAGTTTGAGCGCTGAGGAATGCAGTCGCAGCTGAAGTTGCGGTGGCAGGTCAGTATTGATGTGTGCCTGCGCTCAATAACCCACCACAGGAAGACAAGCTTTATGGAAATGATAGACACCAAAACGCAAACATACCAATATTGATGGCCCATCCTCGCTCGATCGCCAGTTTCCCCGCCTGTGGAAGAAGCAGTGGGTAAGGAAGGTTTCTCATGGCCGACACACGCTTTGTACTTTGGTTTGTTTTAATATAAGACAGCTGGAAGGATTGCGGTGTGCGTTGTGCAACACCGCCCGCAGAAATGTTGCACACTATCAATGTTTAAAGCAATGACTTTAAATGAGAAATATCACCTGAGGCGTTTCGCATTTGAATTCTGCACCTAATATAAATTGACAACAGGGTTATATGCTATACTTCACTTTCCCAGACAGAACAACAACCCACTCGCTCCGAGCTGGGAGAAATGTCTTCTGAAGTCACGATGGTAGCCCTCAGTAAAGGGGGCGAGGCAAAACAATGGAAATAATGGAAATAACCCACGCTGTAGTCTGCCCTGGGTTTCCATGTTCATGCAACTGTTAGGAAATACAACCCTCCGTATTACCGTGACATTATTCCATAGAGACGGATCTTACTCCCACATTCTGATTTGCATTCTCGTTCTGCGCCGGATACACAAAGCACGGATCACGCATTTAACCAGCTCTGTCCTTGGTGAACTATGGCTTGGGCCTTAGTTTAGTTTGTGATTGAGTTAGTTAGGAGACCCAGTATCTTAACCATACAGTGAAAACATGCATCACATTTAGGGCATTTAGCAGACGCTTTCATCCAAAGCGACTTCCAACGGTTAATGCACACGTTCACACACCGACGGCGTCGGTGACAACCAAGCGACAGCCAGCTCGTCGGGAGCAGTCAGGGTAAGGTGTCTTGCTCAGGGACACCTCAACACTCGAGCTAGGAGGAGCCGGGGATCGAACCAGCAACCTTCGCCGACCGGGTGCGAAGTTTGGGTATCGAAAACTGAACCTTTTTCCTTCAGGGGCACAACACGACTTCACAAACCTGCCCCCTATGTATGTCAAATCACAAAGCACTTAGGCACAATGCGGGTTCTAATCGGTTTGCCTGCCAAGCTGTTCACTTCAAAGGCAAGTCGTGACCGGATGCGAGGGAGGAGAGCGGGGGAGAGTTCTGTGGCAGGTCCTGATCTTGGGGATGGCTTGCGGTGCCTGTGAGGCCCAGATAGTGACTCAGACCAGTGCCTCTGAAAGCCGCTATTTCTCTCTGATGGTGGAACTGTGGTGGACATCAGCATGCAGCTACGCACGCACATAGGCACGCACGGGCAGATACACGAACAGGTACACGCACGCGCACAGCACGCACACGCACACACACACATGCGCACACACACACGCACACACACACACACACACACACACACACACACACATGCACTCGCAGAAACACGCATGCGTAAATACAGTCACACACACACACACACACACACACACACACACACACACACACACACACCCACACACAAACACACACAAACATGCACACACGCAGAGAAACAAGCACACACACACACACACACACACACACACACACGAACACACACACACACACACACACACACACACACACACACACACACACACACGACTGAGACATCTACATGGCATCTCGGGGGAGCAGTCAGTCATGGGTTTAGGAGACTCAGTAAAGGGCCCTGTTCTGTCCCGGTGTTCATCTGCAGAGCTGTATGAGACAGCTAGTCATGGAACCCAGCTTGTAAACAAAGAACAAAGGACACCAGCTGAGTTCTTTCTTCTTCTGTCAAGATATGATATATACTGTATGTAAGCACTGAACATACATTTCAGTTATGGAGTCAGTTTCTACATAAAGATAGGATTATAGTTCCTCTACTTCTAATGTGCTCATATGCATTCAAGGCCTAAGTTACTTTCAGACTCCATTTTAACTCGACACGGTGGTGGTTGATAAATGCAAAAAAAAAAGACCTACAGTCAACTCTACTAGATATGTTTTGCTCCTTAGTTTATTCTTAAATGTTGATACGGATAAGAACATAATATAACCTGTGTGTATAAGTGTGGATGAGGTTACATAAAGCCAGATTTCACCTGTTTTATATCCATTCTGGTTATGACTAACAATATCAATATCCATATCATACACACGTCATAAAATTAAGAATTGGAGATTGTCATTTATTTTATCCAAAGCAACTTAAAGCCATTTTGAGTCACATGATTAACATATGATTAATTACAGGCCGACATTGGAAATGAAGTCCAGAAAGTTCCTGCAAGGTGTAGGAGACCCCCTAACCACCAGACCTTCCTGCTCCCTGTTCCCGGAACATTTCCGCCTTTTTGCCATCAAGGACGCGGCACACTTGAAGTTCCTGAATATCAATTTCCGACAGAAGTGCAGCGATAAATTATCCCTGTCAGCGGGGCTTGTATTTAACGGAGATAAAGCTGGGCCGGGGCTCGCAACAGCTCAATAAATCCTGGGGCCGTGAAGCCTCACCTATCCACAGGCCTGGAGAGACTTAATGCGCTTAAGGTAATGTGGATCTAAAGGCGCCCCTGGTAGTGAGGCTAAAGTCCTTGCACGGACATTATTAATATTAATATTGGTATTATGAGTGTGTTTACGTGGACAGACTTCAGTACTCATCGAGATGAAGGAGCTATGAGGGATGTGGGGGCGCCGGGGGGAGAGACGGCAGGGTTCTTTGTTTTGGTCAGCCGGTCAAAGTATTCAAAGAGTCTCACAGTCTCATAATGATCGTTTGGACCTTGGTTTATGCTTGGGAACTGATTTTGATATTTTTCCCCAATTAGTTCCCCAAGTATTTCTACTGTTCATTATGGTTTGACACGCGACCAGCGACTTCACACAGCGAGGCTGAGAAACTAGTCACTGCACTGCACATTGTGCTGATTACACTACCTCGTTATGCACGGATGTTTTAGGAAGCAGCATAGCGGACGTACTGAGCGACATGTGGCTCCATGTTCTGAACGCTGTGCCATCACTATCTGTGGCTCCTTTTGCCCCTATTCTCCCATCCCAATCCATCTCTCTCTCTCTCTCTCTCTCTCTCTCTCTCTCTCTCTCTCTCTCTCTCTCTCTCTCTCTCTCTCTCTCTCTCTCTCTCTCTCTCTCTCTCTCTCTCTCTCTCTCTCTCTCTCTCTCTCTAGTACTGTAGTTAGAACAAAACATAAAACAAAACATTGTTTTGCCACCGAAAGCCTGATAACCACTTTGACAGTATGAAGCACAACAATGCCCCCCACCCCCCATAACGGTAAATCAGTTTACGATTAATGACAAAAAAATTAGCAAAAAGACACTACTGCTAGGACCAACATAATAACCAACATTCCGATGCTCCTAATCTTTCAAAATGGCGGCGGTCATGGCATCTCTCATATGCCCCGCTGGACAGCAACTTGTGAAAGAAATAACAGAAATGGAGGAAAGCAATGTGTGAGAAGCCGGTCCTCACCATGATGGTTCCTCCAGTCTGGGTCCGCAGGGGCCTGAGGACGCGCCGCTGAACAAGGCAGTTGGGCAGGAACATGAGGGGAGGGATCTCTGTGATGCGCGCCACGATCACTGACCACTGGAAGGAGAGCATCACAACGTATACATTAAGCAGACGCCTTCATCTAAAGCGACTTACAACGGTTCATACACACATTCACACACCGACAGTGGAGTCGACCACGCAGGGCGACAGCCAGTCAGGGTGAGGCATCTTGCTCAGGGACACCTCGACGCTCAGCTAGGAGGAGCCGGGGATCGAACTAGCAACCTTCTGCTTACCAGTCAACCCGCTCTACCTCCTGAGCCACATGCCGACCACGCAAACAAGACACATTTCACATGGTCTCGGTGTCCACAGACCACTACCACACAGTGGACACATTACAAAGCGGCCTCTCTCTCCTCTGCACTGCTGCTATTGGGAACACAACACACAAACACACAACAACAAAGAGAGGGGGATTCTTCTGATGCTGGATTCAGGGCTCTGTGCCTGCAGGGGATGAATAAGAAATGACTCTGTTGACAATGTTGATTTCACATTAAATGGGGTGACAGGTTGAGGCAGATATGTAACAAGAGAATGCTAATATAAAGCCAGGAGCTACTACGTTGAGTCTCTGAGATTGTTTTCTGAATGCCATAAGGGGAGAGAGGGACTCTACCCACAGGTACATCTTTACACGCAATAGCTAAGAACCTTATTGCTGTCGGGCATATATTAAAATAATCTACCTCTCCGTAACTGTACTAGCACACTTTCCTGGGAGTGGTCACGCTCCACAATAGAGCGTCTCATATCAGCCGTAATCCATTACAAAAAGCTTCACAGTCGTGCTGCTTTCACCGCAGTAAGACAGATGCTGTGAGATGAAATATGATACACACTGTACAAGTTCTGCCTTGGATGTGAGTCAAGACTCCTGCGGGAACGCCAAGTGCTCCTCAACCCTCTGCTATTTTATGTCACACACCTCGCATCACAACCAGAGAAAGTAAATGCCATCCCATAATATAAACAACAGGCACAGAAGGTATCTCTCCCAGACACAAACAAACCCTGATTTATGGAAGTGAATCACATTAATCCTGGTCTCAACTCTGAAGTTTGGTGATTTTATGAGAGAGCCGATACATCTTAAGTCCTCTGGGATTTCTTTGGGACTGCAGGAAGCCATCGAGAAGGGTTGAGGACGGCGCGGGGTGATGAATGGGTGGTCTGCCGGAGATCTGAGGTGTGCCCACATCATGCTGGGTGAACGCTGGCTGTAATTGATGTCTGTTAGACGTCAGACTGGCGAGTGGAAGAAGAGGAGCAGAGATCTGAGTCATCAGCGGTGTCATCTCGTCCACTTACTGCTAACTGTACCTGGAGATCTCCGGTGGAAGAGATTGTAGGGAATCGGTTGTGTTCAACTGTGACACTGTGGGACTGGACGGCCACACCCTACGTTAACGAACAGCTAGATAAATGTCAACTACAAGCTAAGAGCTAACTAACAATACCCTTTATCTTCCGAGCAAAGTCATTAATAATGGGGTTGATTGTCATTTCTGAAGCAAATTAAAGCATCCTTCCTTGAAGGAATTGTTTTGACATATATGTCAGGGAAATATGTTGATGAGATTCCACCCAATTATTATCTTTTTAGAGTTGCTATTACAGCAAGAACATTTCCAAATATGCCTCTATGTCAAAATATAAGTTATGTGTCAACGGTTACAGTGTGGCCCCATGTTAGTGACAAGCTGTAAAGAGACATGTTAGTGTAGGAGCCTAGAAGAGACGAGCAGGCAGAGCGTTTGTACCTTATAGTAACCGTGTGTCATGTTAATGTGAAGCCGTGTAGAAACATTTACATTTTTACATTTACATTTACATTTAGGGCATTTAGCAGAAACATGAGCATACGGCGTGTGTACCTTTAAGCTGCTGAGGTAGCTCTTGGTGTGAGCCACCTGAAGGTCCTCTTCTGAAGCCTCCAGGGCGGGTACCATGTTCTCATCACTCACAAACTGCTCGTCTAATGAGGAACACGAGCAGAGCAGCACATTATACATAATAGTATACACACACACTCAGGTAAACACACACACACGCGCGCGCGTGTGCGCGCGCACATGCGCGTAAACATGCACCTAGTAAACACTCACGCAGAAGCACACACGTACACACACAGACACAAATGTAAACTAGCACACACGCATGTACACATGCATGCAGTCACGTATGTTGTACACACACATGCACATACACCCACACACACATGTACACCCATGCACACATTTAAACAGACACATGTACACAGACACACACGAACACACACACATGTACACAGACACACACCAACACACACACACACACACACATGAATTCATTGAATGAGACATAGCTTAACATTAACGCTAGTGTGCTTTTATCTTGATAGCTCAGCTAGTTTGTTTCCTGTTTTATCCCTTATTTTATATCTTATTATATCTCTATAATTTCCCCAACTGTCACCATCCATCAACCCATCCATCCGCCAGCCCCTTCAAAGACTCTCTCCCATCAGGTCTCCAGTCTCTTGTGTATTTATCTCTCTCTCTCTCTCTCTCTCTCTCTCTCTCTCTCTCTCTCTCTCTCTCTCTCTCTCTCTCTCTCTCTCTCTCTCTCTCTCTCTCTCTCTCTCTCTCTCTCTCTCTCTCTCTCTCTCTCTCTCTCTCTCTCATTGCAGCCCAGCCTTCAATGTTTCAAAGTAAAAGCGTTACTCCGCTACCTTTTAAAAAGCGGACAACCTTGCCCCATTTCCCAGCGTCAAAGGGGTGCAGTTTCTCCATGCCCATGAAGGTGATGTTGTAGATGGGATGGTAGACTATGGGCAGGCGTGTGCAAGGGACGTCAACATACAGTTCAGTGTCGTGAGGACTGAAAAATAAAACAAAGCAACAATCATATTACAACATTCCAGAGGTTCATGTTCTTCTCTAATGGAATAGTGAGAACCGGTTAGATTTTGTGTTTGCTCACCGTTTTCCTCCCTCAGTGTCTTGCTCCTTTGACATTGTCCCACCGGCATTTCTAGTTTGATCTAAATATAATGATACATATACTATACAAGTTATTAATGCAATTGTGTATACTGTAATAGTTGCATATTTTCCATTTTACATAAATGAGCAATCAGCAATCCAATAAACAGAAACAAAATAAATATACATTTACATAATGCAATCCACGTAAATGTGTAACGATTGGCTTCCAGGTCACTCATCCAAATCACGGCCCAGACAAGGGAGAGAGACCACGGCTTCACTGCGACTACTGCACAGTGACTACATTACCCATAAGCCTGTCGAGACTGACGCATGCGTAATGGCATGTTATCGTTCCCAAAGACACAACTAGAAGGAAGCTTTCGCTCTTTCTCCAAGGTTGACCGTACATCGCCGTGTATACACGGACGAGGTTGATAGAAGTAGAACGTGGAAGTCATTTACACGTGATATAAATCGGAAAGGGGAATTGAACAACGTAGCATAATTTCGAGTCGACTCACCTGCTATTTCTATGACGCACGTCACGAAAATCGAGCCGTTTGTAACGCTCACGGATTTAAAAGGTTCGTCATCCAAGAGACCGTACAAATAGTTGGATACGGATACATATATATATATATATATATATATATATATATTAATATATAATCTCTTTCGGATATTCAGTATCCCTTCCCCTCCTACGCATAAAATGTGCGCGAATTCGCCTCCGAGGTTCTGTCCCTTGCGCCCAGCAGCGCGCTTTACGCACTTTACGCTCCTCTTATTCCCCCGCTCTCCTCTTGTCTTTTACACAAACAGTGATGTAAGTTTTTCTGGAAATGAATACAGTGCTGTCCAATAATATGACGACATTGCAGCCTCTTTGGAATGAAGAAATACTCGATCAACTCCTGACATTATGATACAATGATGACATTGAGGCGGCCCATCATACCAGTAGAATGCAAAGGTGACATCACGTCATCATACCTTTGCTTTGTTTCTAAAAGTGTCATTCTATTCAAGACACTGTGGCGTTGGGTTGTAGAAGCTACAACATGGTTGTCTTGACTTTCTTGAAACATATATTTATCTACAAATGACTTTAAACGACTTACCCTCCATTAGTGATCAATGTTTGTAGGTTGTTTTTTCCTTGGCATGGAGGCTATTCTGCTTCTTGTGTCTGCTGTTGTAGTGTACACTGTAGTCTACCGTTTAGGGCCATTGCCTTTCCCTTACTGTGCAGCATTGTGTTGACTTTCATTGTGACAGCTCAGCTTGTTTCCACGTTGTAAATCTGAGTCTGGCTAATATTTAATCCATTCAATTCCAACCCATCAACATATTACACGTTTTAATTATTACTGATCTTGCTGTTGGGGAAACAAATATCCACCAGCTCCACACAATAAATCCACCAGCTCCACACAATTTACAATCAAATTATTCAGACCTCATCCAAGTCCATAAATGGAAAATATGTGCTTTTTAAAATTCAGTGTAATTATCCTGAATAAAATAATATAATCGAGCCAGATTGCATGCAGTCGTGACATTCGTTTTAGTGGTGACATGACACATCAAACAGTTCTGTTCATTAGCTCTGCTCTCTGTTGCCATAGTGACAGCCCAAAATGACTGTTTTGCAGCTGCCCAACTCTGCAGTGATTAAACATCATGTATAATATCAACTTAAAGGGATACTCCGAGGTATCTGTAAACTGGCTCTGGTCTCACCCAGAGTCAGGTGAGTTGATTCACAACAACCCATTGGTCGTGACTCCAGAAGGGTAGTTTGCTGAATTAGGATTGGCTCTCCGTTGACTTGCAATGTAACAGTAGCTTAGCTCCTGTTCACGTGAGGGGGAACCACTTTTGACTACTTTCCAAAGAGGTCCAATGTCTTCCAATCAGTCACAGGTGTCATGGTGATGTCATGTCAATGCATGTCATGCCAATTATTGTACAACACGCATTGTCCAGTCCCAGAGCAGTGTGATGTCCCGCGTCTAGTGGCCATGACAACTTTTGATTATTCATTTAATTGACTGAGTGTTTACATATACAATCTGCATCCACAAAGCCCTTACAGTGCATGGCGTGGGGATCCATGGTGATCCAGGGGGGTCGATTATGGGATAGACTCCTTTAGATTTAAGCAATATCACAGGAAAGGGGGATGCTGTTGTACTGAACATCAGCCAGGCTGTGATACGGCCGTTGCTATGAAGCCGCGCTGCGGGCTGAGCATGCATACATCAGCATGACCTTGAGTGGGGTATTGCTTTTATACAACGGTACTACAAGCCCAGTTTATTAGTTAACACTAACAAGTGACAAGCGATTATGATTTGTTTGATTATTAAATAATTTACTCTGCCACCCGCCGACACAACTGAGCTGGGGACTGGACTGTTGCCAGGCAACACACAAACATTCTCATGCACAGTAGATTGCTGCTTTTTGTAGGTCTACATGCTTCCTTGTTCCATGTACATTCACCTGTGTGCTTCCATTTATTGTGCATCCAGTGGAATAAGAGTCGGTTGACAGGCCTTTGACGAGTGCAATTCGGATGAGCAGACAGATCGTTATTGAGGGCTAATTAAGGGTTATTAGAAACACTGATTCGGATTCTGGGGCGTCTGTTGGTGATGGTGGTCCCTTATTCCCTATTGGTTGCCATGGAGCCAACGCTGTAAGCAAGGCATGAGCAGAAAGGTGGTAGTGTTGTTGTACTCGATCAGAATAAGTAGGAGAATAGTGAAGGGTTCGACTCCCAGCCAAAAGATTCCAGGTTCGATCCCTGATGTCTGGACTGTACTTGTAGGGATCTACAGAGCAAGACGCCAACCCCTTACTTGCTCCTTCATGACGTGGGTCTGAATTCACTGTAAGCCACTTTGAACCATTAATAATTAATAGTCACAAGGGAACGGTTTATCACGTGAAATATGAGAATGAATAATCAGGTCACTTTGATGTGGTCTCTGTCTGAGTTAATGACACACACACTCGTACGCACACACACAGACACACACACAAACGGCAATAGAACCCACCTACCTATGGAGGACGCAGGCTGACATTATCCCGACCCTACAACATCAATAGAGTTGAGCATGGAGCGATGCATGCACCTTCCTCACGTGAGTCCTGATAGATGGACAGCAGTGTTTACAGATAGCCCGCTGACCAGTGAACCTCCATTTTCCCGAAATGCCAAACGTCATGCGCATTGCTAGACATTTGTTCAACAGAGTGTAGGTGGGAGGGGGGCGAGAGCGGCATGCAAGTGGAGAGAGAGAGAGACAGAGAGACGGGTAGAGGTTGAGAGACAGAGAGAGGGGTAGAGGTTGAGAGATGGAGAGAGAGGTAGAGGTTGAGAGACAGAGAGAGAGAGAGAGAAAGAGAGAGGGAACAATTCATTTCGTCAGTAAACAAGGAGCCCCAGTTGTGGGTCTGGTGAGTGCGTTGGCAGCACCCTGTGCGTCCCAGAGCCAGGCAGTGATCTCATGAAGGCAGCTCTTTGTGTAATGTAACGCATAGCTTCTGCATGCAGGCCTCTCCTGCCAAATCCCCCTTCTGGCCAGTGGCGTCACTAGGCAGTTTTATTCGGGGCTAAAGCCCCGGATCAAATTGAAATAGGCCCGAATCTATTTTGGTTTAAAAAAATAATAATAATTTTAAAAAAAAGACAATTCAACCTTCCGTCCGCCGCCCCCCCCACTGTGCTGTCATGTGATCGCTCCCTCTCCCGTTATCCCTGCTGCCCGTCTGACAGGCGGTCCCACTTCAGCCCAGAGTGGGGAGGCCCCGGTCCCACACTCCCACTATCGTCACATATACTATATATATACTGTATATATATTTATATATTACGAGTGTGACAGTTCCGGTCATGGTGCCCAAACAAACGCTGGTTGTGACAAATTAAAATACGGTACAGTGGAGAAAAATAGGCCCCAGATTTGAGCCCATTTTAGACTCACTGCCAAATAATTATGATAAACAGAGACAATTCATATTATCAAGACTTCATTATGCTATATTTTATCGGCCTACACAGCCAGTGACATTGACCATACGTGTGTATTTCATTAAGAAATTGCCATGACACAATTCATAAGCCAAATGATAAAACAAGGTATCTTCCTGAATGTACAAGTCCACTCTCAACAGATTGTAATTAATGAGGTTAATTAAACTGACTTGACACCGGTTTTATATGTTTCTATGCCACTATATTATATGCAGACATGTGGAACTATGAGGCAAGCTATCGTATCCTCATTGTATCGTCCCTTCCAGGGTAAATGATTTCAGGCCTCTCTTCCTTCTCCAAGCTGGGGGCCAGGAAAGGGTCCAACAGTGGAGGTGGGCTTGAGGATGGAGATGAGTCTGAGGGTGGAGGTGGGCCTGAGGGTGGAGGTGGACCTGAGGGTGGAGGTTGGTCAGATGCTGGAGGTTGGCCTGTCAGTTATATTGGTTTATTCTGTGTGATGTATTTTTTATTTTGTAGGAAAGATATACATTAGTAATAACAATGTAATAACATAAAAAAACAAATAAAAAAAACATACTCTTTCATGTGCAGACATGGACAGAAAACCACAAAACCGTCACACTCATGTATATTCACTTCAAAGAGCTTCAAACTAAGAGATCAGAGATTGGGACACAAAATACTCTATGACAAATAACTTTGAAAGTGTTTAGATGAAAAACAAAACCTTCTTTGTTCGAGTTCTCGTGGAGGAATGGGTTAAAACAGATCATCTGTGTCTCCTGCAGAAACAAATAAACATAAGCCGTTTTTGGGTTTTCCCATTATGCAAAGGACTTTTTATTGGCTCAAATGTTTTCATCTGTTTAACGCTATTGTCTGGGAGACATTCTGAGGTCTTTGAGATGAATACAGTTTTATAGAGATAAATTAATAGAGAAAAAGCTTTATAGGCCAATGAAAGTTTTAAACAAGCATGCTTGTGTCTTGAAATTATTCCACATAATCGAACAGGATGAATTGCATATCCTTATTTTAAAAGTAGATCTAGCTGTAGTATCCATAGAATGTGCATTGAACATGCCGTGTTATAGCTGACACAAAGTGTTGTATTTAAAACCATTACACTGTATCTTCCTCTACGGAAGACGGGAGGAATTTATCAGAAAATCAAACAATCCCATCTCCTCACAGTCTTCTTCTTTGGTCTCCATCCCAAGAATGGAAAACTATCTTATCTGAAGAGCATTGTGTACACAAATGTGAAAACACACATACAGGACCGACACCAGATATGGTGGTTCACAATGGAAATACATGACACGCTCACACAATTATGAAGAGATGCTGGAGCTATGCTCAGCACAACCGTGCAGTCATGTTGTTTATGGCAATCCATAAAGTGTCAAAGCCCGCCCCGCCTTCTTACACAAACACACTCCATTATTCATAACTCAATGGCCGTTTTGTCCCCGACCGAACGGCGATTGATTGGTGGTCTTGTGAGTGATTGATCACCTGGAAAACCTGAGAGAGAGGGAGGAAGAGAGGATAATGAGGGAGGAAGAGAGTTTTGCTCATGCAATCTTATGTCCTCCTCTCTGTCCAGTTAGTGATGTGACAGTCCGCCCTCTGTGTCAGGTCGTCTGTCAATACTTTGGCCCATTGGCCTTTAGGCACGCATAAACGTGCACACTACCACAAACACGTGCACACGCACCCACACACACGTACACATATTATACCTCATGCTTTAATGGTACACTTTCAAATCTATGCAAAGCTTGTTGTTTGTGTATATATATATATATATATATATATATAAATATATATATATATGATTAGAGAGGGTGATGCTAAGTTAAAGGTAAGGGTTTTGTGTGGTTACGGTAAGGTTTGGTGTGGTAAAGATAAGGTTTGGGTGTTGTGGCAACCCGGCTCGGGGAGTGAACCGCCTTACTCCAATCAGCACATGATTATCTTAGTTGTTAAGCCACAGAGGCACTTTTAAAGGTGCCATGACATGCCACCAGGTGTGGTGTGATTAGCCGTTACAAGCCATTTTGGAAATTTGCCCCATATGACATCATATGGGGTAGGAAGTGGGCGTGTCCACCTAGATGTGTGCTGGATAGATCAGTCTATCAGCCTACCCAGTGGACTGAAGCAAACGTTGCTCATCTATCCATCACACATCTAGGTGGACACGCACACCTGTGATGTGTTAAAGGGCTGATTTCCAAAACGGCTTGTAATGGCTAATCACACCACACCTGGTGGCATGTCATGGCACCTTTAATCAAACATAAAGTATCTTTCTTAAAAGAACAAAAAGATAATTTCCGGGATCCACAGCCTGCCACGGGGTGGCGGCACCACCACAGCCACAACGGCTGGACTCTCCTTGCACCCAAGTCAAGAGAGCCCTGAATGCACCTTCAAGCAGGCTATTTAAGGTCTGCTCTCCCCTGGCCCTCAGGTGCTCTGCATCAAGTTGATTGGCAAGGGCCGGGTTGCCACAGTGTATTTAAGGTAATTTAAGTAAAGGTTTTGTGTGATTCAAGTATAAGGTTTGGTGCAGTAACTGTAAGGGTGAGGTGTGGTTAAAATAAGGGGTTGGTAGGGATAAGGTAAGGTATTGGTGTGGTTAAGGTAAGGGTTTGGTCTGGTCTAGGCTAAGGGGTTGGTCGGGATAAGGTAAGGTTTTGGTGTGGTTACGGTAAGGGTTTGGTGTGGCTAAGGTAAGCTTTTGCTGTGGTTACAGTAAGGGTTTGGTGTGGTTAAGATAAGGGCTTGATACAGTTGCATGCCTGTGCTAGTCATTCTCTAAAGCATATTGAACAGCAGGAGTCTTTCCGGATCTTAATGAAGTCCCACTGAATACGGGCCACTAGTGGACACCTCTGTGTGTCTGTAGACTCCACCATCAGGTCTGCTCCATCTCACAGAGGCCTGCATGGAGGAGAACAACTCCTCCCTAGGGGTTCCCCTCCCTGCTCAACCCCTTAAACATATCAAATCATGACCTTTGCTTTTCATAAACCGGGCATATCTAGGGACCAACGTACTGTAGTTGGTCTGTGGGTGACAC
>NC_140272.1:5845813-5883313 GCF_964030765.1 Micromesistius poutassou
GAGTCCTCCTCCGTGAGCGTAATTGCCTTTTCTCAAGGAGCGGCTCAGTCCGAGGATCCTCTCGCTGCCCGGGTCATGTGACCAGTGTAGTGACACGCTTGTGTGTCATAAGAGCTATGAAGTGATCTTCTTCAAAGAGGCCTTTTCCTCGTTCTGGTGCTTCGCTGGCCTCTTGGCGGTAGCTGTGGCTGTAGTTTGTTACGGGTGAGGAATTGATTATCATGTTTTTTAATTGATGGGGCTTGACGTGGAAGAGGATGTATTATACATGGATGGATGGGTGAGTGGATGGATGGATGGAGGGGTGAGGGAAGGAATGGATGGATAGGGTTAGGGTTAGGGTAAGCTCTTATGTATAGACATTCAGCACAGCAGCATCACCGGTTCTCAGCCTGTACGATAACAATAGAATAGAATAGAATGCCTTTATTTGTCACTATACAAGTACAATGAGATTAAAAGCATCTCCCTCTCAGTGCATAGAAAAAATATAAATACTCAATAAGCAATACACTAAATACACAATAAATAGTGCATAAATAAGGTAAGGTGCATAGTTCTGCAGCATGATATAGATATCCATGATTAGATTATCAAGAATAAATAGTAATACTGTTGGGTTATTGCACATTGAAAATACACATGATGACGGAATAGAAAAAGAGAGTAATGATATTGCACAGTATACAGATATTGCACGGTTATGAGGTCAGTGCATGTGTGAGTTCAGGGTGGTAATGGCTCTTGGAAAGAAACTGTTCTTGAGTCTGTTAGTCCTTGCCATGATGCACCTGTAGCGCCTTTCTGAGGGCAGCAGGTCAAACAGGTCAGACCCAGGGTGGGAGCTGTCCTTGATTATATTTTTTGCCCTGCTGAGGCAGCGGGAGGTGTAAATGTTCATCAGGGAGGGGAGAGGGCAGCTGATGATCTTTTGTGCTGCCTTAACCACCCTCTGGAGCCTCTCCCTGTCTGCGGTGGTGCAGCTGCCGTATCATGTTGTAATGCAGTACGTCAGCACATCAGTACGCCAGCAGGCTCTCGATGGACGAGCGGTAGAAGGTCAGCAGGAGATTGGAGTCCAGGTTGTGCTTCCTGAGGACCCTCAGGAAGTGCAGCCGCTGCTGAGCCTTCTTGACGATCGCTGTGATGTTGTCTGTCCATGAGATGTCAGCGGAAATGAGGACGCGGAGAAACCGGAAGGTTTGGACCCTCTCCACACACTCGCCATTGATGTACAGGGGGGCTAGGTCGGTGCTGTGCCTTCTGAAGTCGACGATGATACGCTGATATACTCTCATTCCAACAAACTCATTCTGGAGAATTTACCAAACTATTCATTATTGAGCCCTGTTTCCTTATGAATAAAAAAGGGACAACATCCACAGAAAATAATTATCATTTTTACTTCTCAAAGGGCCGTCTCAAAGGTAGAATGAGCAGCTTTTCTTCTGCCCTCTGTGTGAAATGTACACAATATCAGCCAAACGACATCCCCCTAATGGCACCGTTTACCGGGCAAAACCAACAGCGACGCCAAGGAAATCCACAACAGCAACTTATCCGCACAGAGCGTAAGTCAAGGCTCAAGGCCAGGCCACACATCTGTGCAGAATAGCCTCCGTAGGAACACCATTCATTTCAACATAATCAAAGTCGCCCAACATGGCCGCCTCCACATAGCTAACCTCTAACCTCTTCAAAGAACGTAACCAAACTTCATGCCGATGGACGGTCCACCTCGAAACCTCTCACATCACACATCACCCTCTTTTTTTGTCCTTACTGGTAAGCTTTATAGACTTTCAAGTTCACCAGATGTCCCCGACTTGGTGACTCTGGGCAACTTTTCGCGGCCTACGCTCAGAGACCCATCGCCGAAGAGGTATCATTTGAGCTTAATGGACCAAACAGTGGAGGGATGTTCTCTTGAGATTCCCCCCCCCCAAAAAAAGAAAAACAGCAGAAGCTCTAACACCAGCCTCCGGTCAAATGGGTAACATTAGGTGCAGCAGAACCCTCAGAAGCCCCTTCATCCTACTGCTGTTGATCCCATCACTTCCCCCCGCCGCTGTCAGCGCTAGACAGCCGGTGATTTATAGCTCCATGGAGGGGAGTGCATATTTAGTCCAGTGTGAGAGATAGCCAGCGGACGCGGGCTGACAGAGAGGACGGACCAGAGCCAGAGCGGGGCCAGACCAGGAGGCTTCCTCTCCACGGGGGATCACAGCATCTATGCCAAAGCAGGAGGCGACCGGATGCTGGACCGGATACCATGGAGAAGGGATGAGTCAGAAGCAGCTGAAGTAATGGGACTGAGCCTGGCTTGAGCAGGATAAATGTTCGGTGTGTCTGGGTGAGATTGGATGCCTGAGGGTGATAGGTAGGCAGGTACAACACAAAACACCTTTATTCAGTCCTGGATTTACCCCTTCATGTCATTAAAGCGCCACGCATCCTAATCTCAATGGCAAATCAAATCTGGTGCCCAGGCGCAGTCACAGCCCCGGCCCCGCGCCCAGGTTTTTCACACGGGGTAAACTTTAATAATGGAAGAGAAGTAATTTAATATGCAGCCACTGATATTCCCCGGCTTTCGTGTCAATCAATCCACCATTTCTCTCTGCTGGGTCTAATAGAATTTCCCCTTATGATCAATTTTTAATACCGCACTACAAAGGATGTTTACAAAGCCTTCAATAAATGTACTTTTGCTTTCATGTGTGTTATTGTTGCTGTAACTGTGGCCCAAAAAAGTTGGTGGAAAATTGAAGCCATCTATATTTAGTCATATAACTATAATTTAATTTAAAAGGCACACTTTTAAAGGCACATTTGCAGGCATAAACACATGTCACACACACACACACACACACACACACACACACACACACACACACACACACACACACACACACACACACACACTTTAACACACAGAACTGCAAGATTCACAGACCACATTCCGACTACCAAACCATACAGTTGAAAGTGTCCTATATGTTTAATAAATCTCCTAAAGATGCAGAGTAAGGATGCTAAAGACAGATGATATCAACCTGGTCTCCATAACGTTAGTTAGTATAGCTCCAGAAATAGAAAACGCTTACACACACACTCGTCACAGATGATAAATCCGGTGTGTGTGTGTGTGTATTTGTGAGTGTGAGTATGTGTGTGTGTGTGTGTGTGTGTGTGTGTGTGCTGTTCCTCTCCCATGGTGCTTGATATCCGTCACTTACCCCAATCTTTAATGAGCTTGTTTGCAGATTGCATCGGAGGATTAAACATTAATATCCATTAACCACAGAGGAATCTCACCAAAGTTAATGAGCCGTTAAAACAAACATGCAGTCTTTTCGTTTTTACTCCATCCATCCTCCCATCTCCTCCTGTTGAGGATATCAGTGTAGATGCAGTAGATTGCACTGACAATATGCAAAGTTTTATTGGCCGGGTTCCTCATTCACACTCATCTTAACATCTACAGCGAGCCTGAAGGAGATCCATATTGTTCCTGGAGGAACACAGACAACACAGCCGGTCTGGTCTCCGCCGGTAGACACACATATTGAGATGGGGCTGTCACGTGACCTGAAAGATTACATCAACCAGATGGACAGTCAAGACAAACCATCTGTAGCGTTTGACCATTCCTGGGAGTTGAACAAAAGATATGGCAGATATGGCACAATCTTCCCCATCTCCACTCGATATCAAGAGGATAAAAAAGTGAAAATTAAATGTGGGGCAAAATATCCATTTTGATGGATGAGATCAGTTGAGATGCTTTGTTGACGCTCGATTTCTGCCGTCCAGTGGGTCATCACAGAGGTGTCACATGCTCTCCACCATGACCTCTCTAGGGTGAGGAGGCTCGCGCATGAAACCATGACAGCGGGCTCGGGCCAATGGCAGACATGTCACACACTCGCCTCGATGACCTCTCTAGGGTGAGGTGAGGCGTCTCGTGTCTGAAACCATGAAACCGTGCTAGTGCCAATCACAGAAGGGCCCCCTTTCTCCTGCATGACCTCTCTAGGGCGCTGTGACACCGTGCTCAGCCAACAAAGCCGATTATGATTCAAATGTGGAATTCTCTGAATCTGTGAATCAACAACCGCTATCACCCCCTCCACCCCCCGCCCCACCTCGCCTACATAAGCTCCACCTCCCCCCAACCCACGCCTCCCTCACCTTCAATCAGCTAAAACCATCTCCAGCTGGAACGTCGCGAGTGCTACCCCCCCCAAGTCTGGACCGGCCTATCAGGGGTGAGTGATGGAGCCATGGCCCGGGCGCACTCACCGGAAACAGAGAGAGGAGTGCTGTCGGTGCTGTCGAGTGCCCCCGCTGCTGGGCCCCCGCTGCTGGGCCCCCACTGCTGGGCCCCCGAGTCCACCGTTGAGGAATGAGGATCCTGTTTAAATTCCTCTCACTCGCCTGGTGGGGTTGGTGGGTTGGCGTTGGAGGGGGGGGGTCATGGGGGGGGTTGGAGGGGGGGGGGTCACGATGCTTTGTCAGCCCGGACAAAAGACTGGGTAGTGTGTGCCTTTCTCTTCTGCTCTGTCTCTCCATATGCATTGTGTTTCTCCCGGAATACTTATCTGCTGCGCATCAGGGGATGGGCCGTGTATTTATCGGACGATCGATGCTCTGGCCTCGTATCGTTAGGGCTACCTGGTGGGACTCACTGCAGCTATCATATGGGAAAAGTGAGGCCTTTCTGAAGAGGAAGATGCAGTGAATAGACATTTGGGCAATAGCTGATGGTGCTTTGTGAATACTTAATACAGAAAAGTCCTACTAAAAGGCATAGACAACTTTTTTCTTACTTTCGTAACAAATGGGTCATTTGAATCTACTTATTTCATTACACAGTCGAATTGAGCCATAAGTCAGGACACAGTTAATGTGCTGCTCAGACTCTGTAAGAAGCACTTTCTCAGTAGAATAGCCAGCTACTTTCCAGCCTTCGGTTCCTTCATTGACTAGTAAAATCTTTTAAATTCATTCAGAAGATGCCTTCTTATCCAAAGTGACACTCAAGAGGCTGAGAATAATGACAAAAAAATTGGTGCCTCTAAAGTTTCTCAAAACAACTGTACAAGGTGCAGAGTTGCTATAGAAGGAACATATGGTACCCGTACCTTTCTTTCATACTACTATCTACTACTATCATTCCATATTGAGTCTCTTTTTGTGGGATTTGTGTCTGAAACCTTGCCATTCGGCACTACGAAAGGTGCACAGCCCTACAGGAGCAGAGATGACAACCGACCGCCGGCACTACAAACCAGGACCGATGTTCAAGAAGATCTCATCAAAACCAAGCAAAGTAGAAATACTGTTTCGCTGCGAGGCACCGAGGGGTCCAACATTTTCTGGGGGGTTTCAGCGAGAGAATTTCTGAGAGAAGAGCCACTAGGAGAGGTTAGACTTCACAGCAATCAATCCTTCACACTTGCCGGAGAATTGCTTCCAGGGCCCTGGGTTGTGATTGTGAGCCCTCCCAAAGTGGATCCATGCTGTTATCCCCACCGTGTGATTGTACACACGGTGGCTGGTGAAATGGCAACGGGCCGGAGACTCTGGTTGTTAGGGTGATTGACACTCAGGTTGAATCCCGATGTCCACAGTCTACTGGTTCTAAGCATCCTTGATTCAATGCTTAATACAGGTCATTAATGGCATGCATCTCAATCCAATATCACTCTGAATAGAAGCATCTGTCAAATAGTTAAAAGTCTCTAAAGAATGGTCCCTGGCTAGGCTGTTGGCCAGGCTAGACTCCAGCTATTATTATACTTATGCACACAACATTGTGTTTTTTAATAACCATGGGAACCTGGACAGTGAGATTTTGCATTAGAAATCAATAACACCCCAAGCATCATCCTTCAAAATGCTACCAACCAAACTTCAATCAGTGCTTTTGTGTCAGCAAGAATACATATATAAAAAAATGGACGAAAAGCGAAATACTGTACTGTATACCCTTTCTGCTGTCTCGGGCTGCTGCTGTTGTTCTTTGATGATGTTCAGCGGCCGGAGAAGCTCTGGGTGCACAAGTGCATGTCTGCACTTGGTGTGAGCATTGTCCTCATTAGAGAGACACTGCAGCACAACCATAGCATAGCAACAAAGATCCTGCCGCGGCAAAAAGTAGAGCATTAAAGTCCATCACAGCGACTGGCAGGCAGGCGGTCGATCGTTAGCCCACAAGTAAGAGACACGTCTGGCCCCTCATGGACACTCTGCACAGCTAATGGCCTGGGCTGGTGGCTGGGCTGAAGGGCGGTGGTGGTGGTGGTGTTGGTGGTGGTGGTGGTGGTGGTTGAGCTGGTGGTGGTGGTGGAGGTGGTGTTTGTTGAGCTGGTGGGTGGTGGTGTCGGTGATGGTGGTCATGGTGCTGGTGGTGGTGGAGGTGGTGTTTGTTGAGCTGGTGGTCGTGGTTGTGCTGGTGGTTGGTGGTGGTGGTGATGGTGGTGGTGGTGCTGGTGGTGGTGGTGGAGGTGGTGTTTGTTGAGCTGGTGGTTGGTGGTGGTGGTGGTGGTTGAGCTGGTGGTGGTGGTGGTGTTGGTGTTGGTGGTGGTGGTGGTGGTGTGGTGGTGGAGTTTGTGATGATGGGTGGTGTTGATGTTGATGGTGGTGGTGGTGGTTGTGGTGGTGGTGGTTGTGGTGGTTGTGCTGGTGGTGGTGTTGGCGGTGGTGCTGGTGGTGGTTGTGCTGGTGGTGGTGGTGGTGGTGGTTGTTGGTGGTGGTGGTGGTTGTGCTTGTGTTGATGGTGGTGGTGGTTGTGCTGGTGGTGATGGTTGGGTGGTGGTGGTGGTGGTGGTTGTGCTGGTGGTGGTGGTGGTTGTTGTTGGTGGTGGTGGTTGTGCTTGTGTTGATGGTGGTGGTGGTGGTGGTGGTGGTTGTGCTGGTGGTGGTGGTGGTTGTGCTGGTGGTGATGGTGGTTGTGGTGGTGGTGGTGGTGGTGGTGGTTGTGCTGCTGGTAGTGGTGGTGGTGGTGGTTGTTGATGGTGGTGGTGGTTGTACTTGTGTTGATGGTGGTGGTGGTGGTAGTTGTGCTGATGGTGGTGGTGGTTGTGGTGGTGGTGGTTGTGGTGGTTAGGCTGGTGGTGGTGTTGTTGGTGGTGGTGGTGGTTGTGCTTGTGTTGATGGTGGTGGTGGTGGTGGTAATTGTGCTGATGGTGGTGGTGGTTGTGGTGGTTGTGCTGGTGGTGGTGGTGGTGGTGGTGGTGGTTGTGCTTGTGTTGATGTTGGTGGTGGTGGTGGTTGTGCTAGTGGTGGTGGTGGTTGTGCTGGTGGTGGTGGTTGTGTGGATGCAGGTAGTGAATGGGGTGTTGGAGGTGGGGGTGATGATGATGATGATGATGGTGGGGTGATGATGATGATGATGATGATGATGATGACTCAAATGATTTAGTGTGGATCCATTTGCAGTTGTTTGCAGGAGTGCAGAAAGTGTGAGGCCCTCCTGTATGTGTGGGAGAGCAGGAAGACAAAGATGAAGAGACTTGAATATACCACATAGATCATCTATTATCAACAATGGAACAAAACACAAGTCTGCTTGCTCAGTTTACTCACTAGATCTAAGGCTGGGATTTGTACGCATTTCTTTTCTGTATACTCTTAATGTGTATCCTAACCTGCATGGATTGCCCCGTGTTTACTCATTATTATTCCGCCACAAGAGGGCGATCTACCCAATATTTCCCACGATCCCGGTGGGAGGATTCTACAACGCAGAATTGTTGTTACTTTTCTACCTGAGGTCCTATTAGCGTCGGGCTGATCATGTTTCACCACCAGTACAGAGTTAACTTTTCTCGAAACATCTGATTTCAAGCTGTAAGCGCCGTTTGTATTAGGCTCTGCAAAGAGGTTGGCTACAATATAGCCTTATAATAAAAACATACTATTATTTAACTTTCAGAATCCCAGCAGAATATGAGGCGTAATGGTTGTGGTTTAGGATTTACGCGCCTGTCAAAGGGGTAACAGTATCTGTTTAAAACAGCGTTTCTGTGTCACAATATTCCCAAGGCAGACATCCAAGCCAGATTTATCTCGGAAGTCAAATAAAATCTGACGCTCCAAGTTGTTCCTCAAAAACCCATTGCTCGACAGACGCAAGGAGGAGTGCGCTACGTGACTGTGGCTGTAAACGATCAGTCCAACGTTTTGCTGATGCAGGAAAATCGACTTGATATCAGCTGTGGAAAAAGTATCAATATTAACGTGTAGGCTTGGTCAATATAGTCAATATTACATTGTATGGAGAACAGCCATTATTCCCACAGAATAGCCATAATACAATATCTCTCTCTCTCTCTCTCTCTCTCTCTCTCTCTCTCTCTCTCTCTCTCTCTCTCTCTCTCTCTCTCTCTCTCTCTCTCTCTCTCTCTCTCTCTCTAAACCCCCTCTCCTCCCCATCTCGTTCTCTCTCTCTCTCTCTCTCCCTCTCCCCTCCTCTCTCTCGCCACTTATTAGAGGGGGGAGAGAGAGAGAGAGAGATAGGGGGAAAGAGAGTGAGAGAGAGTAGGGTCTGCAGCCCGCCGCTGTAGCATGGCTTCTCTGGTGGAGGCCTGGTCAGAGAGGTAGGGTATGGGTTCATAAGGCAATGTGTTTCCAATATCTATGCACATACAAAGGTATACGTTTGTAGGTGTGGGTTAGAGTTTGCTCGAAGGCACTCGGGAAGTCTGAGCTCTTTTGGAGTTGATTTGAAATGGACACACAGTTAGGAACAGTTTACATAGACGTTTTACAAGTGTTACATTACAGAAATCAATATAACCTATGTTTCAGTGTAAGTACTTGTACAAATATGTGAGTTCAATTTGGGACGGTTGTGTTTTTCCGGGTTCATGAATCTACTAACAGAGCCGACATTCAGAACATGACACATGTGTGTTTCATCGGGATTCACAGCCCTAATTGGCGTGGTGTCACCGCTATTAATCCTGTGAACCCACAGTACCTTTGCTCTAATCTGAGTAGAGTAGGCCTGCATCTGGCATCCAGGCGCCAGCGCACCAATCACAGGTCCTGAACGACAGATGCGTCCCAAAGAGGATTTGAAAGGTCAATAAGCCGCGATCGAATTAGACTGCAATCACCCGTCCATTGCATAACTCGTTTTTTTTACCCTCTATTCTTTAAAGAGGTTTGCGTTATGGTAGAGAGACACATTGGCCTGTAACCCCCAATAAAATTAAAATGCATATATTCCATGAAACCCTAACATTATTTAACAGTTAATCCAATATAGCACGTGCAACAACGACAATCGAACCAACTATTTTTTAGGTAACATGTCTCACACACACACACACACACACACACACACACACACACACACACACACACACACACACACACACACACACACACACACACACACACACACACACACACACACACCGTATCGGAGGGTGACACGCCCACTTTTGAGGAAAAAAGTGACACACACACACACACACACACACACACACACACACACACACACACACACACACACACACACACACACACACACACAGGGTGACACGCCCACTTTTGAGATCAGCCCGATAACTCTGCGGCGCGCGTGTGTGCTTTCCAATCGCACAACACCATCAACGCCATCAACCTGTTGAGTGCACCGAGGCTGGGGTCCCCAACACACCCACCCCCCCTCCATCACATATTCATTGTGACTCACGTGTACGCTGGACCCCTCCTCTTCGGGGAAACACGCGACACACCCCTACTCCACCGGACATCACAACACCCGCCACTCGCGACTGACTGTACCCATGAAAGAGTTAAACGCATCCCTGCTCAGAGCGCGCCGCTCGGCGGGGCTTAGTTAGGCGACCGGGGGGCTGCAGAGCTGGACCGCGCGCACAGCACCGGATAAACACCAACACCAACTTCCATCGCGGTGATCGCCACCCAAACAATGGAAATAACAATTGATTCGGGATCGCGCGGCGGCGGTGTTGCGTGGCGCTACTACTCCTAAACCCGCCGAGGAGGCGGCGGCAAGGCGGCGAGAGGCGACGGGCTGTGGCTGCTGAACACATGGAAGGGCAGCAGATGTTTTACGAGATGGAGAACCCTAGCGAGAACCCCAGCAAGGCCACGGAGTATCTGCAGGAGCTCAACCGGATCATCGAGACCCAGCAGGAGCTGTTGGAGAAGCAGCGGGTGCGCATCGAGGAGCTGGAGGTGCAGGTGACGGGTCTGTGCAAGGAGAACGCCTGCCTCACGGAGCAGCACCAGCGGCACCTGTCCACCTGCCGGCTCCTGCAGCAGGGGGCCAACAGCCACTCCACGCTGGGGGCCATCAAGGAGCATGTGTTACAGGAGAAGTAAGTCGGTGCACTTGTTTATCAGCCCGTGGAGTAGCACATTAGACACATGATTCCAGAAGTAGGTTGTCTGTATTGAAGTTAGATGCTACGCCGTGCCTGAGTCTCCGTGCATCGTTGGGAAGGGGATGGGTCTCGTATCGCTCCGTGTGTGTGTGTGTGTGTGTGTGTGTGTGTGTGTGTGTGTCTGAGCCACTTTTAATCAACAATACATGAGACGTACATTAACGCCCAACATGGTGCTACTCGGTGACACATCTGGGCATGTGTATGCGCTGAATGTGTTGTGTATATAGTGAGTGATGTTTCTGTCATTCCACCCACCGTGGACACCAGCGACCAGCGTACACGAGCATTGCGTAATAGCCTTTTTGCATTCCGTTAGACGCGTGCCACATCGCGGACCGCCTGTGCAAAGAGCGTCCGTGCACAACAATATATACTTCAACGTGTGCATCAACTATGCATTGACTACGCCACTGTCACTCCCTGACGTGTTGGGAAAACACACTTGTCTATTTGCACGCTTTGTTATGCTAAGTTTTACGCATTCTCCTCACGCGTGTGGAAGCGTCCCCAGATCCCCCTCTTGCATCCAATGTTGTCCGGAGCCGGTGTTATGTCACCGGGATCCTCAGTACCAGACGCTAACAGCAGCCGAAGGGGGGGTTATACTGCCGTCAAAGTTGGCGTATTTACGCACATCCCTGTCCGTGATTTTGAAGAGCATGTCGTACTGTCAGTGGAGCGAGGAGACTGCGGTGTTACATTATTGGCAATGGATTTGGAGCGTTTATCAAGGGGATTTTCCTTTGGAAGATTCACATCACAAAGCCCCTTATCTCAAATCACATATCAACGGTGCCTGAAGTGTGCAGTCCTAAAAATGACAGCAGTATCTTACTTTCTTTTCTTGTCAAGTGACTCCACAATACAAGCAATGTGTGTTTATTTACGCAAATGATTGTTGTCACTGACCATCGCAAATAATATTTTTTTGCGAAAGCCCACTACCATTTTATCAGTACACCTCCCACCACACCCCCTCTCTCACCCATTGCTCGCTCACTCTCGCCCTCCCATTACTCTCACTCTCCCATCTCTCTCTTCTCTCCAATCTCTCTCCCTCTCTCCCTACCCTATCTATCTCTTTCTCTCCCTCTCATACTCGTTCCTCTCTCTCCCTCTCTCACTAACTTCCTTTCCCCTCTCTCTCTCCCTCTCGCTCTCTCTCTCACACTCCTCTCTCTCCCTCTCTCCCATCTCTCGCTCACTCTCTCCCCTTTCTCTTTTTCTCTCACGCTCATTCTTTCTCTCCCCTCCTCTCTCTCTCTCTCTCTCTCTCTCTCTCTCTCTCTCTCTCTCTCTCTCTCTCTCTCTCTCTCTCTGTGTAGCAGATGGCCAGATGATCGGGTCGCGGTGGAACACGGTGCACATGCTCACCCCCCCCCCCCCACCCCCCCTTCACATCCCTGCCCAAATATTTCCCCCCACCAACGTGAGGTGGCCCTGTTCCACGCTCTGCCGAGCCGAGTGAACAGGCGAACACAAACATGCCAGACATTTCCTGACCTATAACATCATTAACATATTTGTCTGCTCATCAGTTGTGCTATTAATTGTGTGTGTGTGTGTGTGTGTGTGTGTGTGTGTGTGTGTGTGTGTGTGTGTGTGTGTGTGTGTGTGTGTGTGTGTGTGTGTGTGTGTGCCTGTATGTGTGTTCATGTGTACGTGTGTATGTGTGTGTGTTCCTATGTGTGTGCATATGTGTTTGTGCAGAGCAGCATAATTTCCGACCCTCCGCTTCCTGGGATGGTTTTGTTGAAATGTGTGCGAAAGCATTCCAGTGTTTCAAACCCAGCGACCTTGGCCACGGGCCGTCTGAAACAAAGTGGGCTAGCTGCACGTCTTTGATGAAGTTCAGGATGCCTTCTACCAACGCAAACACACACACGCACGCACGCACGCCCACACACACACACACACACACACACACACACACACACACACACACACACACACACACACACACACACAGATAGTGTTTGGGGTGTGTTGGTTGTACAAACATGTGCGTGTGCCATACACACACTCTCTCTCTCTTTCTCTCATACTCACACACACACACACACACACACACACACTCACATTTACACACACACACACACACACACACACACACACACACACACAGATAGTGTTTGGGGTGTGTTGGTTGTACAAACACACACACACACACACACACACACACACACCACACACACACATAGTGTTCGGGGTGTGTTGGTTGTACAAACATGTGCATGTGCCATACACACACTCTCTCTCTCTTTCTCTCATACTCACACACACGCACGCACGCGCGTGCACTTACAGGGAGCTGTGTTGACTGTAAGACCACAGTCAGCCATTCTGTCGGATCTGCTGAGCGTGGAGATGCGGTATCCTGGGCCAGCTGACCCGATGGGTGGGGTAGGGTCGGGGGCTGGGGTGGGTGCTCTGGTCCCCGCTACAAACACACAACGTGGGGGTCAGCTCATGACATCACGTCCTGTTTTTGCCCACAGTTGTCACAATGTCACATCATTATGTCACGTTCTCTCTCACCACATTCTGGCTGAGAGCTACAAAGGAATACAAGTCGTTGATGTGCAGAATCCTGGCAGGGAAGTCTGTCAGCTCGAGTTTACTTTGTTGTTGTTGTTGTTGTTGTTGTGCCTTTGTTCCCCAAATGTCCTGCTGTTCGTGAGCATCACCGGGAAGGTGCCCCTCTCTGCTCCTTAATGTTTCTTTCAGCACTGTAAGTCATGTACAAATGAACACGAGTTTGCCTGTAAGGGTGGTTTGTCGGTTGGTTTATGCCAGTCCATCTTGGGAACGTCATAGTAAACAGCCATGTGCTGGGGTATGGAAATGAAAGCACTGCATCATGGTAACGTTCATCTTCTCTCATTACTATTGGTTTCCAATGCTTCGGGGGATTATGTGAAAATTAGTTTTTGCTGGGCAAAACACATATTTTTATGTAAGATGCCATGATTGTGTGGTTGGAGTGTGTTAGCAAAGTTGCTTTCTCTCAGTATTGATTTTTTTTCCCCCTCAAGGTGAGTTATCTTCTATTTTCTATCTATCTTCCAAATGTTCTCACCAAAATCAAATCACTGGATACGTCGTTGAACAGTATGTCATTATGGCAAATAGTTAAAAAAAGAGTTTTCTAAATTACATTAAGGTTGGTTCTCTCTATATATCGACAGTCTCCCTGTTATTGTAATGCCACACTTCCATAATGGATTATAAACAGTCTGAAGAAATGTATTTCACAGAGACGGCTGAGCGTTGAGGCTTCCATCCCTGCTTTTTCAACTGAAACTTTGAATTGGGGTAAATATTTAGGCCCCTTCATCAAAATGCGCAGGAGTGAGTCTAAAATCAATGGTCTGCAGCCGGCTGTGCCATTAGTAAGGCAAGAAGAAATATCTGAACAATGTGCTAAAATAATAATAATCCTCACAATTTTCTGTTTGCTTTTATCCAAAACACCATACAATATGGAGGTATATGAGTGCATGCACTCATAGCATGTGTAGCCCCAGCTGCAATCCAACCCCTAACCCTGGCAGTGTTAATGCCTTGCTCTAGCAGTTGAGCTACGCAGGGAATAGAACCTCAAACACTGGCACTGTTACATTTTTCTCAATAGCTTAGAATACATCTCCTGAAACTCTAACCTCATTTTCAAATCTGTAAATGCTATTCCCAAAAGAGTAAAACAATTTCTCATAACACTATACCACCGGTGCAGAATGTCCTACAACACTCATAATGTTATGAACGAGCATCAAAAAAGCACAAAGTCAGCCAAGAAACAATATCACCAAATGTATAGCACCTTTGGATCATCGCGTAAACTTTCACACTCAAAATATTAAGTATTTTGAGTGTTTGTTTGACATACTGTCTGCATAGTATTCCTGTCAATGTAAAAATATTTCATGGACAAAAATATGAGAAATTACATTTTTGATTTTTATAGTATTCATGACATTAGATGTGACAGTCTCATTGGGCGTCTCATTCAGGCCACAGCACTTCTTCAACTGCACACTGATGTCCTGTCCTTCAAGGCACGGAGAGACAGACCTTCTAGATGTCACAGCCACCCTGGACAGTCCTCAGCTGTGATCTCCTCACAACCACCATTCATATTGTCCAGTAAAGCACTCGCTCCGGTAAAGCACTCTCCGGTGATGTTTGTTGGGCGAATGTCCACCTTCCACCTCCATGCTAAAGATAACTCAGTGAAGAAGGGTCGCTTGGCTCAGAGGAACCTCATCAGCGAAGCCAATCCCTGACAAGAAAGGAGAGGCGAACACTAACAATGTCCCAAATCAGGACATCATTTGGTAAGCCTGGCCTCCCCACCGCCCCCCCTCCATCCCAGGGATGAGCGCGTTGTAAAGGCCCCCCAAGCAATTCCAGAGACTGGCTGAGCAGTAGGGTACAATGGTGGGAACATGGTGGATTACAGTGCAGTCGGAGATCCCTGCTCACAGTGTTATGTAAGCCCCTCGCCGGCCTGGCACAGCCACCATGGCGGGATGTCCTGTGATGTCCTGTGATGTCCTGTGACATGCCTGCCACGTCGGCTCACTCGGTTCAGGTTCAGCCCCGTCCACAATACACCACAAGTGTGTGGGGTGTTGTTTGTGCTCGGGTATTTCACATCAAACCCAAATAGATAACACAATGCACTGTAACGGCATGTGTACTGTATAGCCGGCATTTTGTTAAAAGGTCTGAAAGTATACTCGTACATATTGAAAATACACACACAGTCATTGTCCTCACTGTCATGGTGTCATTGACACAGAACGTTTCTGTCTGGCCTTACCTGTACATATCAGTGTCTTCGTTCCTTCACCCTCATGCTACTCCTTTCAAACTGAACCCTGTTTTGTTTCACTGACATTGTTCCCCTATCGTTCCTTCACCCTCCCACTATTCCATTCAAACTGAACCATCTCATTCCTCTTCTGCACCCTGGCATCAAAGGCATCTCACAGGGACGATTTTCTAAAAGACACCGTCATCTGATATCACAGTGCTGTGAATCTTCCCAAGACTGATGCCATTGTTTGCTCTGACCGTGTTGACTATTGCCCTCCCCTGCCCAGGTGTGTGTCCTCAGACTCTGCTAACAGTGTGTTGCAGTGGTAGAACTAGATTAGAGTTTTACAGTGGTAGAACTCATGTACCTACTCATGTACCTACTCATGTACTCAGTACCATGGGAGACGTAACAGTATGCTACGACCACGTTTACAGAGATACAGCACGGTAATGGGCAGCAGTCTGTACGTGAGCTGTTGTAAACCCTAGTACCTGTTCTCGTTCCTGAACATCCATAGTATCGATGTCGCAGTAAACCGGTTCAGCTGAGGCTGCATCCTTCAACCTACCTCAGCCATTCTGAGGCCGGGATTCACTACGTGATTCACTACATGATTCACTACGATCGGCAACCAGACCTCGTTTGAAATATTCACACGCTTATTCCTTCCCCTGCCTCCTCCCCATGCTCCTCCTTTGCCTCCTCCTCTGCCTCCTCCTCTGCCTCCTCCCTATGCTCCTCCTCTGCCTCCTCCCAATGCTCCTCCTCTTCCTCCTCCTCTGCCTCCTCCTCTTCCTCCTCCCCATGCCTCCTCCCCTTTTCTCTTCCTCTACCTCCTCCTCAAGCCTCTTCCTCTGCCTCCTCCCCATGCTCCTCCTCTGCCTCCCCAAGCCTCTTCCTCTACCTCCTCCCATGCCTCTTCCTCTACCTCCTCCCATGCTCTTCCTCTGCCTCCCATCCTGTGTGTGCTGTACCACCACCCAGTCGGCACCTCCTGCTAGGCCCTGATTCGCCCACTGCACTGAAGCACTTCTCATTGTGCTTGTGAGTGTTTAGTGGTCACAATTTGCACGTGTGGGATGCTTGTGTTGACAGCTTGTTGACAGCAGGATCTCTCTGCCACTCTTCAATTGAGTAGAAGAAGAGAAGTTTGTCACTCGAATCCCCCATCATGCCGGCCTCCTCTTGTGTACAAACACAATGCTGATAGTATTTTGCATGTAATGATTAACCCACTAAACAACTGCGTCACTGGGAGCGGGAATGTACGTTGCCGATTGAGCGAAACACAATCAGTTTTGACTGGCGTGTCTCAGTTGAACGAGAACGGCATCTGCGTGAGGACAATTGCGTTCAGTGTTTTGCATTTTGTGTGCACACAATGACAACTGAAGGAGCGTAGTGGCAATTGCGTTAATGGTGTGGGGTTTTTGATGCACTGTTCGAAGAATGAGGTTACACATTTGGTAATTGTGTCGAGGCGATTCAGAACTGTAATATGGACTAAACGTGATGAAGGCTCCGGGGCAAGTTCACGCGTATGCAAATAGGGCTGTACAGCATAGTGCAAATAGAACATGTGGCCGTCGTACCCAGCCCTAATCTCCTCGCCCACTATGCGGAAAGATGCAGGCTTGACTTTTTTTTTTTGCTACAACGTGAATTCTCCCTTGATAGCGTATTTGCGTAAAAAAAACGTTATGGAAAATCTGTATGTTGTTATAGTTTTAATAAATGGAGTTTTTAAATTTTCCGGTTGTGTTATCTGACTATATTCTGGGCTCACTTTGCTAGAGAGGGCAATGGTGTATGTGTACATTAAAATAGGTTAATTGTCTTATTTTTTGCATTTAGAAGTCTCATACATTTTCGGCAATATCTCATAGAGAAATTGCCCAGACAGAATAAACACTTACGGTCCGTTTCTAATGAAAGCTGTGCATGGAGTGCAAAGGACAACAACAGATGGAGTAGCGTAGCTAGCGCTTAGCTAGGGCTACCCCGGCGCCAGAATCCACCCGCGGTTCTTTGTGCTCAGGGTGGTGTCCTTTATGTCTCGAGTGCGCAACAGGGAGGTCTCTGTTTGAACAGCTAATGGACTGTAATCAATTGACTTAGAAGTGCGCTTGCCTGGCCACCTCGCCATCACATTACATTGCACACGATGCACACCCTCTAGTCAGCCGGAATGAACCGCGCCCCCCTCCCCCCCCCCCCGTATCCCCTCTCTCTCCCCCCCCCCCCCCCGTATCCCCTCTCCCCCCCCCCCCCCCCCACACACTCCTTTTGAAGCTCCTTCATCAGAGCGATCCTGACCGTCCAATCAAAGCCTTGATGAATGCACTCAGGTCGGAACAATTGAGCGATTGACCGGCCACCCATGGTTAGCAAATTGTATGAGTTCTAGCATTACGCATGTTTTGTTTGATACAAACTAGACAGCATAAGTACGACAGGCAACTCTCAGTGCGTTGAGAGTAAGGTGTGGTCGACTGAGGGGTTAGTCAACGAGCAAAGGAAAAGCTTTGAATATCTTGTCTCGTATTTGGTTAAGGCCACTGTCTGAGCTCGATCCCTGTCTGATCCTATCGCTCGGTCCAGTGTCCACTGTGGCGTCACTGTGTTAACACATGCAGGACCTTTTGGAGATCACGCTGTTTACCTTATTATTACAGGGCTGGGGGGGAGAGAGCAATAAGCCAAGGAGGAGGAGGAGAATAGAAGGAGAGGGCTTTGAAGGTGTTTCCAAACGGCGGGGAGTATAACAAAGTGAGGACTTTGTGCGGGCAGCAGTGTGAGCGTCCCTGCCCCTGAGCGAGCGGTGAACAGTGCGTCGCCCAGGTTGGATTTGCAGGCGAAACAGAAATCCATTTCACAGAAGGCCATGGAGCCCGCCGCCCTGCGGGGGTCTCGCCACGCTGCTATTTGAATACAGAGGATGAGAGAGTGAACAGGGGGGGGTCCGACCACAGGTTAGGCTGGGGCTGGGGCTCTACAGGCCAGCTTTGATACGTGGCGGCCGTGCAAGCCGGTTTGCTCCTGATCCTTATTCGTGTTCATCATAGTTTTTAATTAGATAAGATAACGAGTGTAGTTTTTAATTATTATAGTGGAAGATGACGAGGGTACGCAGTGTGTTCAAGGTGATGGTATTGTTTTGGATTGTTTTGTTATGACATGACAGTGGACCAGTTCGCATATAAACACATCTGTGTGGCAGTGGAAAAACGATAATTTTACATATTAAGTTGTTTCATTAAATAGCACAAAGAAACATCAATAAAATATTAACGTTAGCCAACTTTAAGCAGCGGTTTCATCAGCCATTTTACTAACTATATATTGGAGCATCCCTAGTGGAGTTTAGCTTTAACACTAACATCACAAATTCACAAAATAATAAAATGATGAAATCATTCAGTGGATGTGTATTCGGTCATTTCCGTATCGTAAATCTTTCGTTTATCCTGAAGTTGCCGCATTTCACCTGATTTACCCTTAGGAGTGGCTTTTCCAATCAGCAGCACACGGTAGAGATAAGTTAAGTAATGGAAAAGCATTCAATGACAATCCCTTAAAGGTCCCATGGCATGCTATTTTATGGATGCTTTAATATAGGTATTAGTGGGCCCGTAATACAGTACTTGAAGACGTTCAAGAAATTCAGTCTTGGTGCAGAGTTACAGCCACTACGAGCCAGTCCCACAATGAGCGCTCCACAAACGCGCCGTTTTTAGAGGCTGGTCAAGGTGGAGGGTGGGGGTGTGGCCCTGGGCAGCTTGCGGCCATGGTACCATGCACTAGTGTTTACAGTGGAACACTGAACACTAGCTAAATAATATCATATTATATTTAGATATCTATATAATATAATATAGGCTATATTATCATGGTCAAAAGCTGTTTGCGCCTCCGGATGATATTATGAATCTCAAACAACTGCGTCGGGTTCTCAGACGCCTCTGGTTCTTCCACGTCAATATTAAGTACAGACTGAACCGCGAAATGGAGGAGAAGGGGATTGTTGCCAGCGATTGTTGCCCGGGGTTGTCTGCGTCGGGTTGGGCTGCGTCGGGGCTGCCCGCCGAACGTTGGCTGCCCCCGGGGCTGCCCGCCCAGCCCCGCTGCCGCGGCAGCGGTCCATCTGAGCCCCGCTGGCTGCTGGCTGCCTGGCTCCGACGGACAACAATCCTTTTCTCCTCCATGTCGCGGTTCCCAATTCCTTCTCAACCAACCCGACGCAGACAACCCCGGGCAACAATCGTGGGCAACAATCCCCTTCTCCTCCATTTCACGGTTCCCAATTCCTTCTCAACCAACCCAACGCAGTCTAGTCTTTTCACCAAATGGGAGCTTTATGCAAGCTTGCGTTATTGTGTTGCGTGTTATGCGCCATAACACCAACAGCAGTTGGTGTTAACGGTTATCCAAATAACAAAGAACACTTGCGTTACAGTGTGTGTATTCACACACACACACATGTGGCGCTCGCACGGTCCTAGCTCATTGTCTCATTGGCGGGCCAAATTCTCTGGGCGGGCCAAGCAGAGAAAGGGGAGGTAACCTGGTCCCGTATGACGTCATATGGGACCGGAAGCCAAATCGAAGCGTTTCAGCTATCCTTTTTTCAAAGACGGAGTAAGATAGCTACTTCTCGGTTTACACCTAGTGCAATTTTTAGCTACTGGGGGACCATAGGGAGGCTAGGGGAACTCAACTTAATGTTAGAAAACCTCATAAAGTGAAATTTTCATGCCATGGGACCTTTAACAGAGTCCCGCAGGACAGAAGTCTGACGCTGGGCCTGGTAAGTGAAATTGCCCTGTTTCCCTGTATTGTTACTTGTATCGCTAAATCAGGGATGGCCGGATGGTCAGGTGGTGCTTAGGGTGACTCCCACACCAAAGGTCCTTGGTTCGATTCCCCAGGTTCATATTTCACCTGTAGGCATCCTTGAGCAAGATGCCTACGGCTCCTTAAGGCCATATCAATATTATAAATCATTTGATAAAAGTGTGTTATACCTGAGTAGGGACCAGTAAATGTTTGATATAAATGCAGATAATCCATAGGAGTCTGGCCTCTGAGGCAATGTTCTGATCAGTGCTTTAATGGCTGGTATTGACAGCGCAGTGTAAATGATGAAGAAAAGTGAGGAAGCCATTATGCTTAGCTGGCTGTGTCTATTGATCTTTTGGCACCGCAGGATGAGCAGCAAAATATTGTTTACTGTAGCACAACTCCACAAATTTCTTCCTTTGAGTCTCTGTTTGAATTCTCGCCAAGGAAACTTTGATCTGTAAGACTGTAATATGTGAGGCGTTGTGAAATGTAGGACGGCAGTATGTGTTATTCACAAGATGAAGGTGTTAGGAATACATAGTTCTGGGTAATCGTTTGTTCTTTTAAAAAGGACAATAAACAATATCCATACTTTACCAGGCCCTGGTTGGAACATTTGTTGTTATATGTGGAGCATTTAGTGTAGTCTTACAATAAGCTACTGGGTTTGTTGTCATCCATGAGCAGGATTTTAATGTGTAGCAGTTTGTTTGAAAGCATCTGACGACGTAATGATTAGTACATAGACCACGTTGAGACTTCAATCTCTGTACCGGAGCTGATGACATGAGGAACGACTCCCGGTGTTGCCTTCTATACAAGCACGAGGCGTTCTCTCTTATCGTAAACTAGCAAATGGAAACCATCTTTCATTAAGCAGGTACCATTTCTCAGCGGTGAGCAGAGACCCGTGGTCTTCCATTTTCAAATGTCAGACCGCAGGTTCCTAAAGTAATGGTTCCTTCCTCTAAGTCTTGTCAGGTGTAGCCTGCGTTCAGGTTAATCTATGCTCATGTGCTCTGGGCAGCCAAAGCTCACAGTAATTGGATGAATATTTAATGTGTGTATGATACTCGGATTTCCTCACATTTTACTGAGGGTGTAATCATGAATAATTAAATCGAACAATGTTCCATATACTTTATACCCATTTAAAAGTATATAGGTTGAGTAGCATTAAAGAAGATGATAACAGCAACATTTAACAGTGTCTCATGTTCTGTTGCGTTTTGCCAGTGGTGGGCTGTCAGGGCCAGCAAGGCCTTCTCTGCTGGCCTAAACACTATCAGAATCACTGACTTATGTTTTAATATATTTTTTGCCATGAATATGTATTAAATTATTTCCAATAGTCTATTCTCTTCATTTCATAGCCTTTCTCTTGGTTGCGCTGCTTCCACTGGTGTAGGTTTATGTTAGAGCTTTTATCCAATCACATTTCAGCCATCATGTGTTGCCAGGGTCAAAGAAATCTGCCTTGACGCCTTCAGAATCGATAGTGCTGGCGTCTGTAGCTTAAAGTAAGTGGTAATGACGCTATTGCTTTAACCAATCAGATTTCGAGTTGGCAACACCGAGGCCATCTAGCAGGCGTCCAGTGACGACAGCATTTTCACGTCCTTTGATTGGATGGTCAGAGACAGGTACTAGTCAGAGCCAGCAAAGCATCTATAGCCACCGGCACAAAGTAAAATATTTTGCGAGTAGATTTAATATAGCTGTTTTAACAACCCACAATGGCTGACGGAGGAGAAGAAGTTGATTTGGTCGCAGATGTGCTCACAAAACCATTTTCAAGACGGACTTTTCAAGAAAAGCTGGACATTGTGAAGAACGGTCGGCCGACCCCGAAGCTAGCAAGTCTGTCCCAACCGGGAAAAGGGTTTGTCCGCCACTTTCAAGTCAGCAACTACGAGCGGTAGGCCTACCCTTGGCTCACAGCCTCCGAGGAGCACTGCAAATTGTATTGCTGGGAATGCCTGTCAGTGTTTCCCACACATAGGCCAATGTGTGGCGCTGCGCCACAGATTGAACAACGAGCGCCACAAATTGATTCCGCTTTTCTTATTTATTTATTTTTACTTGAACGCGATTTTGAAATGTAACTCCGCCAGCCCGTAATCGCGCCCCCGTAATGCTGCCAGTCCGACATGTTCCCATTCCGACAGTCCCGTGCGCGTATGCAAATTAGCCATGTGCGCCAAACAGAAGAAGGGGCGCAATTGACTTTCTACACCGACGCATGTGTCGTTGCTATTTGCACCCGGCGCAAAGCTGATTTTCCCCAGCAGCAACCAGGCACCACTACACTTGCATGTTAAATATTATGATGTCAAAGATTATACATACGTGTGAAACTGCATAGAAATAGCGTGTGGATTGTGGAAACATTTTTTTTCCATAGGGCTGCATGAATGAACATGAATGAAGTATAGTAGGCTATGCCATGCGTTAAAATAATAACAATAATACATTCGAGCAAAGTATATTCCAGGCTTCCAAAACAAAATCTAGTTTTAGGGTAAATGATTGGTTAAATGATTTGGGAAAGAACAGCTGATACAGCGGTAAGTTGTACTTTTAAATCAATGCATCTGCAAACACCGTACAGCAAACACATATGTTCTTGACCCAGACATCGTGTACAAGCCCATTACTTTTAGGATTGATGAGTATTTGATCGTGAGAAAACATAGTTTTACCGCGAGTGAGTATTTAATAGAATGAATGAATGCGGGTGATGCTTGGTGCGCGTGTGTGTGACAGATGTCTAAACACACGCAAATTAAACACGTAAGTGTATGAGAAGGAAATCGAGTCAGTCGACCTAATAATGATGGCATTAAGAGGTGGATTAGTTTATGTAGGACACCAGTGAAGGCCTAGGTGTGAAATGCACGGTCCACCACTGCGTTTTGCCAGTGTGTTTTGAATGTGTCAATGTGTATATTTGTACATATTTATCATATAATGAATACCCCATAATTTTCGTGACCGTATAGTGCGTTCACACACTCTTGGCCGGTACTGGACATCATCCCTGACGTCCCACACTTGGGCTCCCCTGGAAATGGCTGTGATCACATTATGAAATGTTGACTCCCCCTTATTAGATCGATTCACTGTCCAGCGTGAGTCCTTCCTGGTACAACACACACAGGCCGACACACAGAGGGAAAGGGATTCATGTGTTCACGTAACGGGATCTGTTGTGAACCCCTTAAACCACTACAGTCCTCCAACCAATTCACCATCTCCAGAGCTGCTCCTTCTCTCCATCCTTGTTGTCTAGGAAACGGCTTGATTATCAAAGTCTAGACGCGCTTGTCGCACGCAGAGCCTCCGTATGAAGTAGCAGTGACTTAATAGGGGAGTCATTTCCAGAGATAACATGAAATTTAAAAAACAAGCTTGTTGCTTGAAAAGCGAGTCGTCACAGTAGGTGTCTGGAGTGGTCGCTGGTTTTGTGTGTACAGTGAGTCACACCGTCGTAATTATTCTGCGATTATAAGGCGGTGGTTGTGTTTACAAAAAATGTCACCCTTTGATAGGTTTAGAAGATAGGTTCAGTAGATAGTAGATAGGTTTAATAGTAGATACGTTTGATTTGTGCTATGGAGATTTTAAGCCCACTGAAAAGAAAAACCAGTGGGCTTAGTGCATTGTATTTGCATCTGCTTTCAGAGGAATGAGTGGGGAAGGGCTCTGCATGATGCAGCGTACAATCAGTGCTCACTTGCGAAAACAAACAGCATGTGTTCATATACACGGAGTGTGGAAGCAAAGTCTTTCTTATGGAAGAACATGCATGATGCAGATATCCACTGGCGTCATGAAGGTTAGGAGAGAGAGAGAGAGAGAGAGAGAGAGAGAGAGAGAGAGAGAGAGAGAGAGAGAGAGAGAGAGAGAGAGAGAGAGAGAGAGAGAGAGAGAGAGAGAGAGAGAGAGAGAGAGAGAGAGAGAGAGAGAGAGAGAGAGAGATGTGAATAGAGAAAGAGAAAAGGGAAGAGATATAAAGAGATATGAATAGAGAGGGAGAGAGAGAAGGGAAGAGATAAAGAGATATGAATAGAGAGGGAGAGAGAAGGGTAGAGATATAAAGAGAGGAGAGATGTGAATAGAGAAAGAGAAAAGGGAAGAGATATAAAGAGATATGAATAGAGAGGGAGAGAGAGAAGGGAAGAGATATAAAGAGAGGAGAGATGTGAATAGAGAAAGAGAAAAGGAAAGAGATATAAAGAGAGAGATGTGAATAGAGAGAGAGAAAGAGAGAGAGAGGTAGGGCTAGGTAGGCACTGTTAATATATATAGTACATCAATGAAAAAGTGATTTTCTTGATGCATAATCCATGGCAGTTCTAAGCCGTATCGCTTCAGGGGGAATTGTGGCGATATGGACCACATCAACACTATCAGCCCAGTGGCACGCTGGCTCCAATCTGCCCATACTGGGAATTGGCTCTAGAGAACCACTCTCCCAGTCCAGATACCCATAATGCCCTCTGTGGACTTTGCACCTCTATAGAGAGTAATGCATACTGAGAGGTTAAGTCCACACGTATTATAATACATCATGTCCCTGTGTTTTACTGGTATCACAGCCCTCCCGGTGTTTCTGTTGAAACGACGGAGTTCTATGGATCCTTCTTCAAACCAAAAACACAAAATACATTTCCTGTGTGTGTCCTATGCTGTGGAAAATGTGTGTGATCTCCCCTCGGAGAAACATTTCTGGGAAGCTCATTCTTCTGCTGTCGCAGCCTCACTGCAACATGACACGGATATAACAGTGTTGTGTTTGTGTTTCAGCCTACACAACGTGCGTTCCGTTAAAATTCTAAGATTCAGCGGATCCTGCTTCCAAAAGGAAATGTATACCTATATATCTGCAATCCCTCCTTTTGTGGACTGTGGACATGTCTGTGATCTGCTATCAGGAACATCTATGGCATATCTCCTCCTCTCCGCTGTTCACAGAATGCCCCCTTCTAACACAAGAAATAGAAACCTTGTTTTACCATTTCCATGGAGCTGTAACCATGGGTGTGATCCCCTATAGAGAAACTGACCATAGGTCAGGTCATTGCACAGTTCTCCTGCCAGTCGGCCTGAAAGACCTCAGGCAGGCGGAAAACCCATCATGGTTTTAGTGTGAGGAACATATAAACTCTCTCACTCTCTCTTTCTCTGTCACTCTGTCTCTGTCAATCTCTCTCTCGCTCTTTCTCTCTCTCTCTTTCTCTCTCTATCACGCTATCTCTCTCTGTGTCAGTCTCTCTGTGTCAGTCTCTCTCGCCCTTTCTTACACTATCAATCTCTCTCTCTCTCTCTCACACTCTCTCTCTCTCTCTCTCTCTCTCTCTCTCTCTCTCTCTCTCTCTCTCTCTCTCTCTCTCTCTCTCTCTCTCTCTCTCTCTCCAGCCTCCAGCATTACCAGGGGTCACGGCGGGTCTATAGCTCCTGCTACAGTGTCTCTGTTAGAACAGTATTCCCTGTGCTGTCTCATGTCCCCCCACTGTAGCACTGTTGTACCCCAAAGCCCCCCAGGGCAACAGCAGACAAAAAAGGTGTTCTGTAAACGGAGTAACTGGTGCACTGAGCGTCCACACCTGGCCCCTCCCCCATTTGGCCCCTCCCCCACCTGGCCCCTCCCCCACTGTCTCTCCTCTTCATCTTACTGACTGTCCACACCTGGCCCCTCCCCCACCTGGCCCATCCCCTGCTTGGCCCCTCCCCCAGAGTCTCTTGTCCTCATCTCACAGATAACAAATAAATAAGTCTGAAATTGGCAACTACAAAAAAATTCTAAATAACACAAATACATTTATGTGGGCAGGCGCCCGATTGCCGCCTAGACCAACACCTCTAGACCAACAGCCAGGTTACCTGTGCCTAGAGTGGTCCCTGCGTGAAGCCCTGAGGATGACCCCGTCGTGCCAGGAGAGCTCTGCGCTCCAGACCTCTGGCCAGAGGTCTCTTTGTCCTGAGGACACCGAGCCGCCCGAGCCGCCCGGATCCCAGAATGTGTCGCTTGGTGACCCGTCGCTCCAGAGGACCGGGGGCTGCCCTGTTGCCTCACTGGCTTCATATCCTCCTCCCTGTCTCTCCACGCTTTGATTCACTTGAAAGGTTTCGGGGCAAACTTGCCTCCCTGGAACTGGAGTGGAAACCTTTGTGATACCCAAGTGACCCAAGTGAGTGAGTGCTAGCCACCGCGGAAGGCAGACTAGCCGGCTAGCATTCAAACAAAACGGCTTTATTCGACGATGACTCTCGCTTTTTAGATGAATGGGTCTGTGGTGGTGCATTGGTGATGTAATTTTTATTTATATTTATGGCATGATGTGAATGTCGATTCAGTATATTTTACTTCAGAAATCGTAATTTATAGAGAAAGTATAGGTATATGTACAGTGTAATTGTTCCTGGTCTGCACTATTGCATATATAGCAACATTTCCTTCCAGCTATTGAACCTACTCTGTTGTCAACTTTATTCATGTTCTTATATGTCATATTTTGATCTTTCATTTCATGGCTCACCGAAGCCAATAGGTAGGTAGAAAGCCCACATTGGGCTTTGAATCCAGAAACTTAGACTCCGGGACTCTGACCCCCTAACCCCTGGCAAAGCCCTTTCACTTGTACTCTGTCCATCCCCAAGACAAGAAGAGTTTTCTCGCTCACATCCGGTTTTCATTCCCATCCTCCAGAGCCGCCCCAGGAAGCCAGACGTCATCAGGGCATGCTCCACCTATCTACTCATTTACAGTCGAGGTTACATACACCACCACCTGCAGCTGCACCCTCCCGCCCTCCACCTCTACCCACTCCCTGCCTTCTGCTTCTATCACACAGCCAGGGATGTGTTACCATGTTTTCAACCTAATGAATGTCACATCTCAGAGCTGAGACGTGCATACGAATGGGGAAGAGCTCTGATTGGCTGGCTGCCTTTTGTCAGGAGGCATATCTGTGTGACTCATTGCCCCCCCACCCCCCCTCTTTCCTCTTTACATTCACGGGCGGCGCCGTGCCAATTAAAGCTTGAAGGCAGTGAAAAGAGGCGGTAAGTAGGTGTATGTAATACCTGTAATGGGCACTCTTTACCTCCCAGCCATTCAGGGACTCCACTGGAGCACTGCCAGCCCCCGAGGGGAAGATCCGCCGGCTTTTATAAGGGTCGTCTTCCACAGATGGCCTCACTCAGCCAATCAGCAACGAGTGTAGGAGAACCGGGGCAGATGGAGGGAATTTGCCTTCATTCCCTCGAGTGTTAATGATGGTGTTATTTTATATATAAATACATATGCATGAAAAATATTTTCGCCTTTTTTTTTCGCCTTTAGATTGCGACGCTGAGTCTTGGATGCATTTTGGAAGGAGAAGGGCTCAGTCCAGAAGGGCTCAGTCCATACGGCAGTGACCCAGGTTCACATCCACCCCGTGGTCACTTGCTGCATTGCTCTCTCCCCCACCTCCCTGTCCAACTCTCACTATATCCGTCAAAATGAGGCATAAATGCATTAGAATAAACCGTGTGCTTTGTTTTATGCAATGCGATTGATATGCTCTGAGCTTGTTGTCGCTAATGTTCTTTAATGCACTGCCTGTTGTTAGGCCTAAGTGCTGCGTGCCTCAGATCACACACACACACCCCAGCTGGTGAACTTTCCACTCTTGTAAAAGATCTAAGCCGTCCTCGTCTGCGTGCGAAAGGCCTACGAACACGTTAGCTTTTGTGGCTAATAGATTAGCCACAAAAGCTAACGTGAATAGCAGTAAACCTCAATCAGGACCAGAGATTTTGTTTGTATGATTTATCTATTAGGCTACTGCTACTACTACTGTTACTGCTGTTTGTGTACAGTTTGAAAATATGTAATTCACAATAACGTTTATCACAAAAAGCATTTTTTTGGTCTGAATTTAATTGTATTCAATGTAATGGTTGTGTGTACTCAATGTTTCATCCTAAAGCACAC
This sequence comes from Micromesistius poutassou, assembly GCF_964030765.1. NCBI lineage: Eukaryota > Metazoa > Chordata > Actinopteri > Gadiformes > Gadidae > Micromesistius > Micromesistius poutassou. The sequence goes on from NC_140272.1 coordinate 5,873,898, forward strand.
AGATACAGAGATAATAATTACATAAATACACTTAACAGATTAATATATATAATACAAAATAAATAAATAAAATGTACAATGTTTACAATCTCCAAACAAGTTGCATAAGTGGACTTTTGTTATCAATTGATCCCAGCCTGGGTTTGTGATGTGTGGACCATTAATCCTTGGTTGCGTTTCCTCTCCGAGTCCATCGTCAGTAAATCATTGTCCGCCTCCCAGGGAATTCATTAGAAACAGACAGGAAACGTTGTCAGATATTCTGACTGGTGATGGAATCACCAACAAATCAGATACCAAAACTTTCCCTTTTCTGTCTTCGTTCCTGTTTATCGACTTTGTGTATCACTTTTGCGGGCTTCAGAAAACAACAGAGAAAGAGAGCAGAATTATCTGAGCGAAAACCACCCCAACCGACACCATTTTGTGTCTTTCATGTTGGATCATGGGCTTGAGTCTCCAACATCTCTCTTTATCCCACTACATGAAGGACCCACATTACGTGTGTCCCACAAAGGGAATAATACAATAAGAGGCACATAAAAGGCATTCCCCATCATCTCTCTTCAGCTGGTAAGCATCAGGACAGGGGGGGAAGCATAGCCTCAGCTTTTGGTTTTCAATGAGGAAAACAAAAGATGAGCTAAGCTGCGGCTCTCGCCTTAGCTCCGATCCTCGCTCCACACTGTGTGAGGGTAGCAGAGAAGCTCTGGTGGTACAGACTCTTACAACCACGTTGCTGCAGGCTGTCTTGAGGCATCACTGCTCATCTGGCTGGCTTGGTCAAAATGGGATGAGTCAGACTCAGACTGGAGGATGAAAGACGCTGTTTACGTCTTACAGTGAATGCAGTTACATGTAAATGGTAGATGTACTGCACATATATAGCACTTATCTAACCAGTGGCCACTCAAAGCGCTTCACAATATTGCCTAACATCCACCAGGCAGCCAGCTCATCGAGCAGTTAGGGTGAGGTGTCTTGCTCATGGACACCTCGACACTCAGCTCAGGAGGAGCCCGGCATCAGGGACCAACCTGCTCTACCTCCTCAGCCACATGCCGCCCATTAACATGTGATTAAGGAGCAGGTTTTGTGTCAGGGCATCTGGCTCAAGGAGGCCTACCAGTTAGGCTGATTTGTATAGGTGGGCTGTAGACATTGGGGATTGAACCTCTAACCCTGAGGCCTAGAGGGAGAAACCCGGGCCGAGCCATGTTTATATCTATCTTAGCTTAGCTCATCTCATTGTACTGTGGTTCTCCTCAGAGAACCCACCGGGCCGTGGTGGCTGTGGTTCCTCTCTGGTAATCCCGGCGTTTCTCCACCACAAAGTCCGGCTTCGGCCACACTGACCTACAATGAACCTATAAATCCTCTGGATTTAGTGACTGTGTGGCCGTGTGTGTATTAGAGTGTGTGTGTGTGTGTGTGTGTGTGTGTGTGTGTGTGTGTGTGTGTGTGTGTGTGTGTGTGTGTGTGTGTGTGTGTGTGTGTGTGTGTGTGTGTGTGTGTGTGTTTTAGGATGAGTATGTATTTGTGTTTCAATGTGTGTGTGTGTGTGTGTGTGTTTGTGTGCTAGTGTGTGTTAGTGTTTGTGAGTTAGTGTGTGTGTGTGGGTGCTTGTGTGTGTTAATGTTTGTGATTTATAGTTTGTGTCTGTGTGTGTGTGTTCTGAGTCAGGGATTACCTCCAGCTACAGTTACGTAAGTTCAGTTGTCGTTAGGGCCCTGGGGCCACACGGAAATGACGGTTGGGATTTTTCATTACTTTTGAATTCTCCTGCCCTCGCACAGAAAGTACCGGAAATGACAGTTGGAAGTTGTTTTTCATCATATGGGGTTTAAGTCTCACATGGGATTAGTGTTTTTATTGTATTATTGGTATTGCCGAACGAAGGAACAGGATTTAGCTAAATATTGCACTGCTGTTCGCTGCAAGACAAGACCAATCGCACACAGAGTGGAAAGTGGGTCAGGCCAAGGCCCGAGTTTAAAGGCAGAGCTCCTTGCTTTGCTCTCAGAACACAGCGTTGAATGTGAATGTTTTTTCTCCAATTATCTTAATAGCCCGTGCTGGGGAAAAGGCGTTACATGCTGTGGATTTATCGCACAATCCTCACCCATTGATTAATTAACATTATGTGTTATACAAACAGCTCAAAACAACACAACACGGGCAGAATCCCACTCCTTCTCCGGCTCCTCGCCCGGGGACACGTGCGCGGCCGTGCATGTTATTGTGTTGGTTCCAGAGAGTGTGTGTGTGTGTGTGTGTGTGTGTGTGTGTGTGTGTGTGTGTGTGTGTGTGTGTGTGTGTGTGTGTGTGTGTGTGTGTGTGTGTGTGTGTGCGCAAGCTCGTGTCAATATGTGTACTTGTGTTCATTTGTGCATCTGTGTATGTTTGTGTGTGTGTGTGTGTGTGTGTGTGTGTGTACAGCAGAGAACCCCCTGCTGTGATTGATAATGTGTGTCATTATTTGTGCCATTTCATCTCCGGTCCTTCCAAGGACCGCTTCATGCTGCGCCCGTCCGTCTGCACCTAATGACACGTGCACATCCCCCTTCCCCCCCCCCCTCCCCCCTCCCCAGCCCCCCACACCTGACTGTCACCCCCTCCATGCCTCGGAATGCGCTGAATACAAACACATTGTTCCCTCGGACGTGTTCATGTAGCGTCCGTCAGAACGTACAGAACAGCTCAGCAAGGCGTTGTCGGGAGCATGTTTCCCGTGGCGCTAACGGGGAGACGGTGGTGTCACGCCTCGTGCACACTAACTCCGTCGACGGACGGATCTCATTGACTTTGCATGGCGCGCCCTCAAAATGCCTTGTGGGTCCGTCTGTCAAGTCGGCTCCGTGGCCTGCGTCAAAAGTTGAGAAATGTTAAACTTTTCGGGAAGTGATAGGTCCGTCGGCCAATCACATCGCGGTTATGCAAATACACTAGTGTGCCACTAATCGTCTTTGTGATACAACCCGCCGTAGAAATGTCAAAAGGCCGGCCGGGGGATTTAAGAATGGATTTAAGAATTGGGCTATTGCTGTGGTACACTACATCTCCTTGCGACTACGGGATCCATTTTGCAATAACAACAAGCAGGAAGACGCGGCTTTATAAAGCCTGGTGCAAGGAGAGCGCAAGAAGAGTGTTGAACCTGTTGCAGGCTGCGTCCACAAAGACTACTCCCCCATACGTCAGACACGCCCTCGCCCATCCGTCGACAGACGGAGGTAGTGTGAACAAGACGTCAGTCTGACTGGTGGCTCTCTGACTGGGCCCTGCACGCCGTGAGATTAGCGCGTCTTGTTGGTTCAGTGATGCTGAACGCGGGACAGATTACCAGACGTTATGGAAAACATCTCCAACATCGCGGGAAGTGGGACAGCTGTCAGAACCCGTCCTGAAGAGACAGATAAAACCGACCGGTGTGGAAACGGGATGGGCGGGAAAAAGGCGTAAAGAAAGCAAAACCGATAACAGTCGTCTTTATCCGTTTGTTGACATTAACGCTGCGGCCCGTCTGACAGTTGGTTGGCAAGGAGACGGGAGGGGCCGGGATGGGGACAGGAAGCTTGGCGGGAAGTTATGTCGTAGCGGAGCTGCAGGGTTCTGGTCGGAGCTGTGAAAAGGGAGGGAAGGGGGAGATAAGAGGAGAACAGGAAGTGTCTGCTTTAAAACCCTGTGTCAACCCCTCTGGTCCCCTGCTGCTGGCTCTGAGGGGGGAGGGAGGAGGGGAGAGGAGAGAGGAGAGGGAGGGAGGGAGGAGAGGAGAGGGATGGATGGAGGAGGGGAGGGGAGAGAGGGGAGGAGAGATAGGTGGGGAGATGGAGGGATGACGGAGGGAGGGAGGAGGGGAGGGGAGAGGGAGGGAGGAGATGGGAGGGAGAGAGGGGAGAGGCATGGAGAGAGGGGAGCGATAGAGAGGAGGGGAGAGGAGAGGGATGGAGAAGTGGAGGGGAGAGGTAGGGAGGAGGGGAGAGGAGAGGGAGGATGGAGGGAAAGGGAGGGAGGAGGGGAGAGAGGGAAAGGGATGGAGGAGGGCAGAAGAGAGGGAAAGGGAGAGAGTGAGGGTGAGGCAGCGAGGGGGAGAGAGGTCTGGGATTGACATTCTACAGGAGAAACACTCTCATGTAATATTAAACAGTCCTCGGGCTGTTGTCAGAAGAACAGGCTGTGTTTTAACTCCATGTGTCATGATAGCCATCGCTGATGCAGACAATCCATACTGACTGATCCATACTACTCCATACTCAGTCCAACGTAAGCCGCATGTGTATTTTCTGTCTGACTATTTCCGTGAAGGACAGTCTGTTTTAAATGTACAGATGTATAAAGATAGGTGCTGACAACGGCTGGTGTTTTAAATCTGAATCAAAACCGACAAAAACTGACTAGGGAGAGAGAGGGATGTCGTTTTGTATTTGAAACATGAACACAGAATATCTCCATCATCAATAAATACGCTGACTGCACCCTCTCCCTGGTTCAGTGGTGGTAAGACACATGGATTTTCACGTCTCTTTACACATTCTCCTAACTCTAATAACTGTAATAATCGCGTGCCGCCTCGTCCTTCATCCTCGTTTTTCCTGCTCTCGTTGGAGTTCAGAGCGCCGCCTCACGCGCAGCACTCTGTCAACACTCGTATGCAAAGTGGGTCATGTGGTGGGAAACAAATTAGCGATTTGAAAGATAAAACCGAGCGGCAGATAAACCTCCGTTATGTAATGTGGCAAACGGCAGCAACAGCGGCTGGGAGCGAACCTTGAGGAACGGCCGCGCAGCCCGGGCGTAGCGCAGCGGCCAGGTCCACAGCCAGGTCCAGTCCAGAGCTGGGGAGTGGATCATCAGGAGGGCTCAACGGGCTAGCCTGCTGACTAGCCAGCATGCTAGCCCGTTGATTAGCCCACTGACTATCCAAGAGTCTGTTTTGATTTCCATCACTATTTATTACCATGTAGTGCTTTGATTACGTGTGTGTGTGTGTGTGTGTGTGTGTGTGTGTGTGTGTGTGTGTGTGTGTGTGTGTGTGTGTGTGTGTGTGTGTGTGTGTGTGTGTGTGTGTGTGTGTGTGCCTACACATTTGTGTGTATCTCCTCCTGGCCTGAAGCCCTGCCTTTGAGTGTGAAAGATAAAACACGCACTGTAAACTACTGTATGCAGACTGTAATGAAGATATTGCATTTGTTATGGTTTTCCTATTGCCTCCGCCGGTACCTCCTAATTGACGTTAGGATGTTCGGGCCCATATGTAATGTTTGGTACGCCCTAATTGGCAGAATACACGCTCTGCGTTCTCCGCGGTCGTCGCACGCGTTTTATGGCCCCTCCATTCCCCCTGATGGTTATTTAATGGGGTTATCTCGATATCATAATGTTGCCTTCTCCTTCCGCCTCATTCAACATCAAACATTAATCCTTGATCCTGTGATAAAGTTCTCTACTCCATGAGCTTATGGTGGCCGTGGACACATGCAGAGCGGGAGGAGGGGGAGAGGGTGAGGGGAGAAAGGGGGAGAGAGAGGAATCCACGAGGAGAGGAAGGAAGGGAGGGAGTAAGGGGGAGAGTGAGGGAGGGAGGGAGGTGGAAAGGATGGAGAGAGAGTGAGAGAGGTAGGGAGAGAGGGAGGAATTTATGCAATTATTGTATGTACATCCTTGCACTTAAAATAGTACTTAACATCGTGTAGCATCTTATCCTAGCTATCTTTGTGGTATACGGAGAATGGGTCAATCTGTTATCTGTGCTCAAAACAAGTGCTTGGCACTTGGTTCTATGAACATCCTTACTGTACCGACAGCCGCATATTGTTGTTTCTCTTTCTTCTGACAAATGTACTCATTGTAAGTCGCTTTGGATAAAGGCGTCTGTTAAATGCCCTCAATGTAAAAAGTGTGCATTGATTCACTCTGCTGGTATTCAGACCCTGGTTCAGACGTGATGAGGGCGTCCCTTGAGGTCATCAATGTAATGTGAGCGGACGGCAGCCCCGGCCCGCCTGGCCTGAGGACTAAGTGGCATCTGCTGAGGTCACGCACGCCTCGGGCAGGGGTCACGGTACGGTGGACCGGCCCCGGGCTGGTTCACACACACCGTGTTCAGAAGTCATTAACGGCGTGCCTTCCAAGTAACTCCATCGTAGCCTGGCTGTTTTTAAGATGACTGAACGTGTACGCATTCAGTGTAAACCCTAACCCTATTAACTATGAAAAATTTATGAATTATGAAACGATTGCTTTAACTCACAATATGTTTTTCGATAACAGGGGGCTTTTATAATTATTATTGTGTGAGGAAACGGAACCAGAATGCACACACACACGCTGTAGGTACTGCTACCTCAGGTTATGTAGTGATTCATAATCAACTTGGTGATCTTTATCGTGCAGTAATTCGCTGTGTCTGTAATTGTGAGCCTCAGTTTCCCCACCAGATTTAGGCCCTTTAGTCTCAGATAACTGCATTCCTGTGCGTGTATTTAACATTTTGAGGCATTCCACAGTATGATTATTGTTGTTATTTTCTCCCAGTGTCCTCTCTCTCTCAATCTATATCTCTGTGCTCGTTGGATCACGCCTATTCACAGCAGAGTGCGAGAAAGGACGAGAAAGCTTTGATGCATAATCGACCAATGAAAAGCTGTCAGACAGGGGCTTGAATACATCACTCTCAACTGATGCTGAGAGAGAGAGAGAGAGAGAGAGAGAGAGAGAGAGAGAGAGAGAGAGAGAGAGAGAGAGAGAGAGAGAGAGAGAGAGAGAGAGAGAGAGAGAGAGAGAGAGAGAGAAGGTACAGAGAGTTTCAGTAGAGAGAGTCAGAGGAGGTAGAGAGACAGAGATACTAGTGTGAGTGAAATGTTTGAGAGAGAGCAGGTAGAATAGAGGTTGTAGAAGAGAGAGGTGTTAGGGAGAGAGAGAGATATTGTTGACTCACAAAGAAAAGACTACACCTGAGATTGAACATTTAACATCTTTACAGTCAGATATAACCATTATAAAAATTGGTTGAGGTTTCTCTTTAAGTTTCCGGCCTCTGGTTGGTTTCCAGGGAAACTGGATGGGGACAGTTCAGACTGGCTTTCTCCTTTTGTTCTCTGAGCACCAACATCACCACTGAATGAGTCCTCCCTCTGCTCCCACCACCGTGCTCCAAGCAGAAGATGGCTCACCTCCAATCACCTCCAGTCGGCCTCCTTTGTTGTCCCAGGTCACGTTAAAAGCGAGCCGGAGTGGTTCCTGCTGTTGCCTTTTTCCTCAGAATCCATCTTAGCGATTGGATTTCATCGCTCTGTTTTTATATTTCTTCAAACGTCTGAGTTAAGCAATGGCGAGTTAACAAATGTGTTTGACTGGTATCTTCCTCCATCTGTGTCTCTTGACATTGTATAGACTTCAAATGTACAGTATATACACCTCATATAATTGATAAATATACTAATTGGTTAGATTATTTCAAGCCAATATCACTGGATTATAGACCAACTGTCAGGGGTCATAACCGTGACAACCCTGACACGTTTGTAGACATTCAACCAATCGTCATAATTTATTTTACTATGTTTTGCTCTTATCAGTGGTGTTCAGTTGAGTGCATTGTTGGTTAAATTCGATACAGGGGGGGCGGGCCATCTGCCATGGACCAATGAGCACCAAGCAACCTTGTTGGCCTGACCTTCAGTTGTCCTGAATGGCAGTCCCTTGAGGGATGTCAACATTGACAAGGTTGTATGTCACAGCCTCTGTTGTTATGAAGGGTGTCGGAAGAAAACTTTTGTGTGTGACGGAGACTCTTTCTTGGGGAAAAGGACACAGAACGCGACTTCTTTACGTAAAGCCCCCTGTGGGAGCGTTTGCCCTTTCTGATAGCACTCCAACCACTACAAACAAACGTCTCTCTGTCAAGACGCACGCTGGGCTTATGATGAATCACCCAGAGGGCGGACAAGGTTAATTTCATTGCCCTTTTTTGGGGTAAAACAAGGGCAGATTTAATTGAGAGAGAAACCAGGGGAGGACAGAGTTGATCTCTAAACCAAATCATGCGGGTGATACTCCTAGGAGCCCAAGCCAATGAATACAGAGGAGATGAAGGGCACCATGAAGGGCTTTTCCAGACCTTTCCGTGCGGTTGTTTGATGGGACCCGGTCAGCTTGTCACATCTAAAAGTGTGGATTGAAGCAGTCTCAGAGCCAACTGAAGGCAATTACTGTTTGGCCCGACCCTGCTCTGATACGGGGAGCGTTGCGGTGGTAGGGATGGGAGATGCTGGCTGGAGCCTTGCGTAGTCAGGATGATGCAGTTTAATCTGACCCCCATGTAGCGTAGGGCCGGGGTCACGTGGTTCTGCTCATTGTTGGCCAAAAAATAATAAAGCAGTTTCAGTCTCATATAATATAATTGGTTTGGCTGAAACCACCCCCATTCTCTAACCTCTCTCCCATCTCCCATCTCCCCTCTACCCTCTCCCCTCTCCTCTCTCTCACCCCTCCCCTTTCCCCTCCGACCTCCTCCCCTCTTCCCTCCTCCTCTCTCCCCCCTTCCCTCCCTCCCTTTTCTCCCTCTCACCTCTCCCCTCCTTCCTCCCGCTCTCTCACACTCCTCTTGTCTTCTATTCATTAGAGCGTCCTTTGCTTTGAACACCCTCTGCTACTCAACATACACACACACATATACACCATTACCGGACACACACACACAAACACACCATCATCCGGCACACACACACACACACACACACACACACACACACACACACAAACCATCATGAGGCACACACATACACACACACACACACACACACACACACTTAAATGCACACAAACACACACACCATCACCCCGCACACAAACGCACACCATCATTATACACAGTCACACACACACACACACACATTCTCACACAAAAACACTCTTTCACTATATTTCGATATCCAGGATCCCAGTAATTCCCTCTCTGCCTTCCTACCTCGCACAGCCGGATTTGTAATTCTCTCGACTGGTGTGATTTTGTTGGCGTTTGGAATCTAATTTGGCCCAGACTCAAGTGGGTACGAGAGAGAGAGAGAGAGAGAGAGAGAGAGAGAGAGAGAGAGAGAGAGAGAGAGAGAGAGAGAGAGAGAGAGAGAGAGAGAGAGAGAGAGAGAGAGAGAGAGAGAGAGAGAGAGAGAAGAGAGAGAGAGAGAGAGAGAGCGTTCCAATTGCACTCCTGCTCTCTTCAAAATTGCAATCAGCAAAAATATAGCTTTAACCGGTATACTTGGCATTTTATATTTAATTTTGTAACCTTACCCTTTCCATTTCTTCTCTTTTATTTTTCTATTTTATCTAGTTTATATTCAAATGTGTATATTGTCAACGCATTACACGGTCGGAGAGATTGTGGTGCGAGCAAGAGAGAGAGATTGGTGGAACCG
>NC_140272.1:5888313-5925110 GCF_964030765.1 Micromesistius poutassou
CAATCTTCTACGGCGGCGCCCTGGAGAAGAGTGAGGGGAGACAAGAGGCTGATTAGCCCCGCGGTGGAACGCGGCCGGTGAGGTACGAAGAAAGTCGGTCTCTTAAGACAGCTTCACTCTTAAGACAGCTAAGACAGCTTCACTCTTATGTTGCGTTCCGGGCGAACTCCCAATTGAAAAGAGTCGGTTTCACTTTTCCACCTGACGTTGACGTTGCCATCAAGGACAGTTTGACCTTTCGTGTAAGTCTTGGCAACTTGGTCAAGAGTGGTTTTGTTCCCCCATTTCGTATCTGTGACCACAACCATGTTGTGTTATATTTCCATTGTTGCTTTCGTCTGTGGTAAAATGGCGTCTGCAGAACAGCGTGACTGCTGGGCTTGACACGGCTCTCCATTCGGGCTCTCTGTTGTTCGCCGTCCGTCTGGCATCTGTCACTCACATGCCGGGACACACATCTGCCCAAGGGTAGCGGCAGCCGTTCCCCTCACCGCTGTGGTCATTCAGGCCGGGCGTGCCATGTGGCCACCGCAGAGAAATTCTTTCCAAGATAAGGCTCTGTTTACATACGATTGTGTTCTAAAACATATATTTCAAATCGACTGTTATTCATTTGCCTGAATAGAAACGCAATAATAACAATGGTTCCATGTATACATTTGTGTTGCTGTGATTGTTTATTTTCATTTCATTAAGTAAAGTGCATGTTTGAGATAAGCAGGGAATGAGGTTTGTTTCATGGAAGCCTCAGAGCCGGGGGAAGCTCTGTGCTCAGCGTGCAGCCCCCTGTGTGGAGGCTCCGATGCCCGGAGCCGATAGCGACCGGTCCTACTTGCTCGTCGTCCTTGAAACACAGGGACCACTGATGTATCTGCTCTAAGGAGGCTTCCGGTAGCTCTGCTCTCCGTTTAACAGCGTTTAATGTACAGAGGCAGTTGTTCAGAAGTGTGATGTTGAGTTACACTTTTGACCGTGTACCTCACTCTGTAACACAGAGATGTATGTATTGTGTTTCGAAACGAAACAACCAGTTTTTATGAAGCGGATTCACAAAAGAATGTTTTTTATTTCTGCCATTATCACCATAACTAACGACACTTTCTCTGTCATTCACAGATGCGAAATCGAGAGCACAAGAGCCATCAGGTAAGAGTTATTTCCCTTCCCCTTTGCCTCGCCCATAACTCAGTGTTCAAGCACGACATGTTCCACAGCACCTTACTCCTCAGTCACCAACGGAGCCCATGTTCACATCCAGACACCAGAATCATGTCCTCGCCGCTCCATCCTCCTCAGCAGGTCACAGAGCTTCACCCATGAGAATTTCTTGAGAAAAGCAGTGATGAACGCAATCATGTATCACCTGATTGGTCCACCGAGGCCGTTCAAACTGATCTCAGGGTGAACGGCTGACAGTCACCCCGTTTAAACACACAGCGATACGCTGACGGCGTCGTCAACAATGCACTCCTTTAGTCGTTGTGTTGCACCACGAGCATATAATAGAATCAAAACAGTAAGGTCAACTACTGGCAAAGTATGGATTCTGATGCATTGATAGAGAATGGGATTTATTTTTCACTTATACATATATCTTTCCTCCTTTGTACACCAAGGTCAGTTTGGCACAATTTTTCCATAAGTAGAAGAATCTATGCAGGAGTGTCTTTCTCAAAGACCTCTTTAGAGTGAGGTTATGCATCATTGTGGTTCTACTGCCTACATACAGTATCTTCCCTCCCTTTTGTGTTTCCCCTATTCCTTTTCAAACACCATTTCTTTGTAACATCTCTGTGGATGACCCCGACAGGACACTGGTCACGTGCTGTGGTTTCACTGACCTGTCAATATAAACGTATATACAGTATATAGACCTGTTGATATAAACGTCATAGCTTATCGCTCAAGATTCACCCCAACCATTCGATACAAAAGAGTCTAGATTTATTGGGAAATTTTACAAATATATATGTACTGTATACTGTATATTTTTTATAAATAATAACAATAATAGTTCATTATTAATTTGTCTTGATATTGCAGTCAATGTTAGAGTTTGAAAGACATCTTTATTTGAGCACGAAATCTGATAAATTGACTCATTGTTGACTGATCACAGATTGGCTCCAGCAATAATAATTGCTCGAGCCAATTTGTGATCAATCAACAATGAGTCAATCATTCGTAGTAGGATTTCATGGCATTTCGTTTGAATCTTCATCTTCACTCAAGGCAGCTCTTTCGCTTGTACAGCAGCACTGTTGAATACCTGATTCTGATTGATAACAGGACACCCCCGGCTTTTGGCAGCTTCACACCAATACGCTACGAATCCAGCAATTACACACCGTTCAAATAGACCATCGACCAGATATTTCCTCAACAACACTAAGGCATCAGCCCAAAGCACAGCCAAGGATATTTACATTTCAGAATATTCAAGAGATAAAAAAACAATATTCTTGCCCAATAGTTGGTTTTCAGATTAGAGTAGTGAAGTATTAGATGGCACCATAACCTATAGATTTAACAATAACAATAAGCCACTAGGCCATGGTTGAATTACTTTAGAACATCTATGGGACATTGCAAGGCACAACACTAACGGTAAACGGTTAAACGGTTACTATAGACTACCTTGTAAGAATAAACACGCAGCCACAAAATCAAAATTTGATTCTTCCGCCCAGCCATATAGTTCCTCAAAACAGCTAAATGGTTGCCAAGCAACACAGGCTATCATGCTCTGAGATCGGCGGCGCATTAATGCTCACAATGAATTGTAATGTGGTCACAGGTGTGTGTTTTATAGAACGGCTTCCAGCCAATCACAATCAAGGTCCTGAACCATCCGTTTTATAAGAAGTGTTTTGAGAACAACACCGACATTGACCAGAGTCACTTCATCAATTCAAGGTGAAAGAGAGAAAGAGAGGCTGGGGTTTGAAGTCAGTTGGGTGCAATAGAACAACACTAATGTACGTATGTCATTTGGTGGATGTTTTTTAATTCAGAGGCATCTCACAATGCTGTGAGTGAATGCGTTCCTTAGTATGGGGGGCCCAGTGGGACATGGTGATTTGCAGTATAATTCCGTCCCAAATGAACACTTTGTTTGCAAACAGAATCCCTCATTGGAACAGAATGATGTCTAATCAACAGCTCCCACGGAAGAGTGGAATTTGTCTGTTTGCCTTCTGAAGATTCAGGGCAACGCATAACAGACACAGCCAATGCCTAGCTGAATATTAGGGTATTTACTATACCGGTACTGTTGTGTTTAAAGGGGTTTCAATGTTGTGAATGTAAAGGTAACTTTAAATCCGTCAATATATCAGGGTTTGGTTTCCTGGCTCATTAAGTTAACTGTGGAGAACGTGATGATCCAGACCTCTCTTACTTATTCCAAGAGGGAAAGGCATCAACGTATGAGTTGAGGAAGTACCATGTGGTCCAAACGACCTTTCCCAAACCCTTGGGGGTCTGCTCAGTACAGGCGTTGACAATCACTCACAGAGATGAGATTGTTTCTAGTAATTTCCTTAATGCATGCAAATGTGGCACTTCCTTAAGTTTGCCCATTTGTTCCCCGACGGTGACATTTATTGTACTTTTTAGTTGTGTCCACGCAAAGCTCTCTCACTCTCTCTCTCTCTCGTGCGTGTGTGTGTGCTCTCTCTCTTTTGCTCTCTCGCTTTCGCTTTCTCCCTCACTCTCTCTTTCTCTTTCTCTAGCTCTCTCTCTTCATTATCGCTTTCTCTCTCTCTCTCTCTCTCTCTCTCTCTCTCTCTCTCTCTCTCTCTCTCTCTCTCTAGCTCTCTCTCTGAAGCCGTCTCTTGCCTATTCATGGCAATTTAATGAGAGCCCTGAGTACAGAATTTTAATTCTGTTTGCTTGCACACTTCTTTGCAAAGGAAGTGGAAATGACCCGCGATGGAAACTCTTAAGCACTCTACCACCTTCACTGTCTCCCAGAGGCAGGGAGCGGCTGATGTCATGTTTGCATTTTAAGGTTTACCATTCACTCAATAATGATAAGGATAACTCTGCTTATTGATTATCTCTCTCTATAAGAGAGTGCACAGTGTGTGTGTGTGTGTGTGTGTGTGTGTCACCGTCGCCGCCCCCTTTAGCCCTCCTGTCTCCCACCTCTCAGCTGCCAACTGTCTTGATGTCTCAGAGGTCAGAGGTCAGGGCTGAACACTCACACACGTCACCCTCTCCCTACCGACCCGACCCTCATGTTGATGCATCGCTCTCTCTCACTCTCTCTGTACTCTACAGTAGTCTCTCTCTTTTTTTCTCTCTGTATCTCTCCCTCTATCTGTCTCTCTCTGTCTCTCTCTAGTATCTCTCTCTTTCTCTCTCTTTACTCTATCTACAGTATTCTCTCTCTCTCTCTCTCTCTCTCTCTCTCTCTCTCTCTCTCTCAAGAGAGAGAGAGAGAGACGTGCATGAACCTCAGCACGTCAGTCTCTCTTGAGAGAGAGAGAGAGAGAGAGAGAGACGTGCACGGACTGACGTGCTGAGGTTCATGCACGGAGAAACATGCACGGAATGACATGCACAGAGAGACGTACAGGGGAGTGCACGGAGAGTCGTGCACGGAGAGACGTGCATGTAGCAGTATTCCCCCAAAATTCCGGGCTGGTGTTTTGTTTATTCATCTGTGCATCTGTTTATCCATGTAGTTATTATGTAAGGTACTTATTCTGGTCCCAAACAAAGCTATATTTAATTGATTTGTGTTTATTTATAACCACCTCTGCAACGGAGTCCCACTCAGGGTTTGGTTATCATGTGGTTTGTTGTTTTGTTTCTCTTTCTCCTTCTCCCTTTCCCTTGACCTCTCTCTCCCTCTCCTTCTCTCTCCCTGCCTCTCCCTCTCTCTGCCTCTCCCTCTCTCTGCCTCTCTCTCCCCCTCTCTCCCTACCCCTCTCTCACTCTCCCTCCTCCTCTCTCTCCCTGCCTCTCCCTCCCTCACTGCCTCTACCTCTCTCTCCCTCTCCCTCTCTCTCCCTCTCTCTCTCCCTGCCTCTGCCTATCTCTCCCTGCCTCCCCCTCTCTCTCCCTCCTCTCTCTGCCTGCCACCCCCTCCCTCGCTCCCTGTCTCCCCCCCCCCTCTCTCTACCCTATATGTATTTAACATATAAGAGCATGTCGGCCCCTAATAATGCATGGTACATATTTACATATTTCACTAGGCTCCTCTGCCCCGCCCCCCTCCCCAGTATGTAGGCCTCCCCTAGAGAACCCCCCCCCCCAAGACCCTGTTGTAGTTGTTGTTGTTGTTGTTGATTTATCCCAGACCAATGCTCAGTCCTGATGGGGGAGGTGGAGATGTAGGCCGATGAAGCCCCCCCCCTCATATCAAACTGTGCCATGATGGAGACAAGTACTCGATGTTGAAGATGATGATGACCATTTGATCACAAACTCCAGAGCGGAATTGCCTCAGCTCCCCCCCCTCTCCCTCTCTCTCTGTCTCTGTGTCTCCTCCCCTCTGTCTCTCTCTCTCTGTCTCCCCCCCTCGCTCTCTCTTTCTCTCTGTCTCCCCCCCTCGCTCTCGCTTTCTCTTGGTGTCTTCTCCCCTCTGTCTCTCTCTCTCTGTCTCCCCCCCTCGCTCTCTCTTTCTCTCTGTCTCCTTCCCTCACTCTCTTTCTTTCTGTCTCATCCCCTCTCTCTCTCTGTCTCCAACCCGCTCTCTCTCTCTTTCTCACTCTCTGTCTCTCCACCCCTGTGCTCTCTCCCTCTCTCTCTCTCCCTCTCTCTCCCTCTCTCCCTCTCTCCCTTTCCTGTCTCTCTTTCTCTCCCTCTCTTGCTCTGCCCCCCCCCCCCTCCCCCCCCCCTCTCTTGCTCTGCCCCCCCCTCCCCCCCCCCCTCTCCCCTCCTCTCTCTTTATCACCCGGTGTTCTTAAAGGGAGCTGATGAGGTGAGATAATGAATAGGCCGGGTTGCGTCTCCTGATCAGGCCGGGCTCTTAACACAGCGGGAGATGGGCAACAGGCTACATTAATAATTAAGGCTTTTTATTTACTACCTCAGCCGCCTATAAATAACTTCCCCCCGTAGGGCGGCTCGCCTTCTGCAGGCCTCGTGGTGGAAGATGGAGACAGAGGAAGTGACGGGAAGAAACTGGCTTTGATACATATTGTTATTGGTAGCAATATTACAGTATTACAGCATCATCATAGTACAGTTGTGGTACAGTTCCGTACAGTCGTACTCCAGAACTCTCCAGAAGCACTGTCGCAATACACTTCAGTTGTAGTTTAGCACTGTGGTACTACAGTACAGTTGTAGTTTGGCAGTGTAGTAATACACTTCAGTTGTAGTTTGGCACTGTGTGTGTGTGTGTGTGTGTGTGTGTGTGTGGAACCTATAACTCCATTCATCTCCATACCTCTCTGTCTTTCTACTCTGCTTCTTCACTCAGGGAGCGAGCGGAGATGATTCTCCTTGCAGTGTGAACAACTAAACCTTGATTGAGGACCTTGGAAATGTATTTTTCACTGTTGAAAGCTTTGGACAGACCCTGTGATATCAGTGATAACAGTTCTATCAAAGGAGAATAACATCTATTACATCTATATCCAATCGGCTAACCCTTTCTCATCTAACTGTACTCTGGATAACAAAAGGGTTTGGAGTTTACATTCGATAAACTATATTATTATGATTCCCGGACAGGAACTTCTGGAAGTTAATGAGAAACTATTTATGAAATAGTGAGCATTTTTCAGAGCTTACTCATGTTAAACAGCGTACACCTTTCATGGGCCCAAACACAAAAAAAAGTTGAACGTAAAATTGAAAACGCTCCAGACTCTGTGAAGTGTGTCTCAGTATGCTCGACATAAGCTTGATGAGGCCTCTGAGCCCGTCCTCAGAGCACTCAGATACGGGACCGTACCGGGACAGGGCTAGCTGGTCTCGGGTGATAAGGGGGAGCAGTCAGGACTTCTCAGGAGAACTCCCCCGTGGTTCCTCTGAGCAGGAGATAAGGACGCGGCACACCAGCCCCGGACCGCACTGACACTGATGCGCACGCTCCCCTCGACGTAGCTGTTTCCATGGTGATCCTCGTCATATTTTATTCACAGCAGGATTATTATTCTCTATTGAAGCCATGCAATTAACTTGAGATCGTTGATTTCACACTCCAAATGTCAAATTGGTATATAATAATTTACATTTAAATGATTTGTGTAATTTGATGAGCATGTACTGGAAACAAGCGTATGTTTACACGTATGTCAATGGATTCCTCATTTTACACATGTCGTCGCTCACGTGCCAGTGAACCACGTAGCTCAGTCATTCCATTCTATTCTAACCCTCTACTATTATTATTAAATATGATCATATGATCATATTATATTCTATTATTAATTATAATAATAACATTAATTATAATTATTTATTATAATTTATAATTGGTTATCTGAGGACACATGTCAATTCTCCTCACGCCGCTGAGCGCCCGTCCCCTCCCCAGGTCACAGAGGTCGTATCTGTGCCGGTACATTTCCTCGACTTGCTGAAGAGAGGCAGGCAGGAATAATGATGACAATAGTTAGGGTTTCTCCGAAACTCAGAAACTGTTGTGTGTTATAAAGTCAAAATAAAGAAAGAAAGAGAAGCAGAAAGGCAGAGGTAAGAGGAAGAGAGGTAGGGGGAAGAGAGGAAGAGAGGTACGAGGAAGAAGGGCAGAGAGGAAGAGAGGAAAAGAGGAAAAGAGGCAGAAAGGAAGTGAGGCAGACCGCAAAAGAGGCAGAGAGGCAGAGGGGAGTTGTTCAGCTCATGATGTGCGGAAGACATTTGAAACTTAGACGATGGAGAGAGAGGGAAATTGGTGCTGTTGTGTCTGGAGGAGAGAGGGGTGACTGTCTGGATGAGTGAACTTCAAGTCTCCTCAGGAGGAGTACAGGACTACATGAAAGGTAAAGTAACTTTAGGGTACTCAACGGCTGTTTTTAGCTTACCTGGAGGTCTGATGGTTTCAATGGTGCTGGAGAACCTGATGTGGTTTGATTTCATAATGAGGATAGTTGTTAGATGTTAGATAGTGGCTGAGCCAAAAGGTTGTGGGTTCGAATCCCCATATTTGCAGCCTACATCTGCTTTCCCATGCTTTGGGATGGCATGTCTCTGGTCAGCTGTTTTGGATAAAGGTGATTACATAATTACATAGTAATAGTAGTTCTTAACAGTACTATCTGAAACCCTAACATGTATAATTTAACATGGTGGAGTTCTAATCCACATAGTTAACTTTGGAAAGCTCTAAACACTCACAATCTCCCTTTGATTAATTAATAAGGTCTTCATAATAACCTCAAAATCAGGAAAAGACAGAGAGACCAGCTAGCATCGGCCCACAACATCTCCACATCTCTGTTTAAATGCATTCCTGCACAGCAAATAATGCTTTCCTGCGTCTGCCTACCTATGTTAATAAGAGTCCTGAGTCCTTAAGCCCTTAAGTCCTCACTGGCTGGCCTTCTGCATTGAACCTCCTCTCAGAGAGCCCTGCCTTCTGTCAGCTGGCCTGGATATTCTCCCACTGAGTGCAATAATATAATATTCCCTCCACATCATAGTCAGCATTCAGAAGCACGCTTACATTGCATTACATTACATGACATCACATGTTAATATGATTACCACTGTCGCTGTTTAGTTATTTAGCAGATTATTTGATCCAAACATGATGTCATAATGGCTTGGTATTGCTATGATTCAGACTACAGGGAATCAAACCCAGAACCTGGACTGGGAACGCCTGTGCCATCACACCGTCCGGCTTGTCATTCCATTTCTCCATAACATCACAGTTTGTGTTGATGAAACTATTATTTATCCAGTGAGATCAGATCACACATCAGAATGAACCAGCTAATGCCAGGGTGACCTGTTCATAGTGACACGCATCACATTGCGTTACATAACATTCAATCAAGTTGCATAACATTACACTACAGATGGCTGTCCACAGCATTCCTTTTATCGTTTCACTCCCAGCCAATCTCTCTGTGACTCCCATCCCTCCCCTCGCACATTATTCATGCCTCCGTTTAGATCCCCTGATTCTCTTCCACACACAGCCGGGCACTGCACCCTCCATCATGTCAGACTGTCTCTCTACCGCGACCACTCTCTGCCTCCGTCTCTCTCACTCTCCATCTCTGTATCTCTGTAAATTGCCTCTCTCTCTCCCGCTCTCTCTCTCCCCTTTCCTCTCTGTCTACTTTCCTCTCCGTATCCCTCCCGCTCTCTGCCTTTCCCCGCCCTTCTGCCTTCCCCCCCCTCTCTCTCTCTCTCTCTCTCTCTCTCTCTCTCTCTCTCTCTACCTGACTCTGCGTATCTTATGCTGATTCAGCTTGCTGTGATATATGGTTATAGAAGTCCTGGCCCTGATTTGTAAGCTCTGGAACGCCCTGGGCTCTCTCTCTCTCTCTCTCTCTCTCTCTCTCTCTCTCTCTCTCTCTCTCTCTCTCTCTCTCTCTCTCTCTCTCTCATCCCCCTTCCATATACATACATGCTCTCTCTCTCTCTCTCTCCGCTAAACACGATAGTCAGCCATTCTCAGTCATGCTGATGTCCTGGCTCGTCGTGCTCTGAGGTTGTCACCTCATCAGACGCCCCTCGCGTCCCTGCTTCATGAAAACCACATCAAGCCATCATCTCCTCCTCCTCATCGTATCGTACGCATGCCAACTATCTCTGGGCTGGGTGTCTCCAGTCGTGGCTTTACACCTACCTCTCTCGCACTCTCTCCCGATCTCACTCTCTACCCTCCTCTCTGTATCTCTCCCTCTCTGTATCCCTCCCTCTGTCTCTCTATCTCCCTCTTCTCTCTGCTCTCTTCTTCTCTCTCTCTCTCTCTCTCTCTCTCTCTCTCTCTCTCTCTCTCTCTCTCTCTCTCTCTCTCTCTCTCTCTCCTCTCTTTCTCTTCGTTCAGTTGGCTTCACGCATGGCATATGTTCAATATGTGTTGCTAATGCATATGTACAAAGCATGACTGTCAGGGGTGCTTCATTAGTGGCATGCAGTGACTCACAATATTGATTTATCAAATATGTTTTGCATTTTTTTCTTTGATGTTAAGGATGGTCAAATGTGGTGTATATATCTCTCTCCCTCTCCCTATCCCTCTCTGTCTCTCACTATCTGTCTCTATCTCCTTCTTTGTCTCACTATCTCTCTCTCTCCCTATCTTTTTTTTTCTCTCTCTCTCTCTCTCTCTCTCTCTCTCTCTCTCTCTCTCTCTCTCTGTATTTCAGGCGACATGCTTCCCTGCCTCTGGACAGTCCAGTACACGTTATAAGTAAGCCCTCCCTATAGAAGGAGTTATCCCTGTCGCAAATGGAAGTCGGCATCTACCGGGTAAACAATAACATTTCTCTCAATCAATCAATCAATCATACCAAAGTTGATCCATGCAATGCTTTTCATGCAAAACTGCAACACAAAGTGCCTAACAAGGGAAATGGCACGACAAGATAAAAAAATAACAATGAAAAGGGTGTTCCTACCCAAACCGTTTTTTAGGGAAGCTCTGTTAAAGGGATATCGTAACTGTTCGGATGAGTCCAATCAATTCCAGTTCCTTTATGTACAAGTTGCTTTTCGTGCAAAACAGCAATACAAGCGGACTGCATTTATACAGCACTCTTCTAACCAGTGGCCATTCAAAGCGCTTTACAATGCTGCCTAACATTCACCCATTAATTTACACATTCACACACCGACGGCGGTGTCAGCCACGCAGGGCGACAGCCAGCTCGTCGGTGAGCAGTCAGGGTGAGGCGTCTCGCTCGAGGACACCTCGCCACTCGGCTAGGAGGAGCTAGAGGATCGCACTAGCAACCTTCAGGTTACCAGCCAAACCGCTCTACCTTCTGAGCCACATGCCGCTCTTATACAAGGTTCTTACCGAGTGAAAGAGCAGCATCACGGAGGGTAGGGGAGTAGGGTGGGACGCGTCCATCCATAAGCCCCCCTTCAACAAGACATCATAAAACACACACCGCTACAGAGCTCTCATGGGGGCCGGCGTTCACAGCTCTCTCTCTCTCTCTCCCCGGCGTTTCCCCCGTATGGCGCTGCAGTCTCTCGCCCGCTCCCTCCCTCTCACGCAGTGTAAGACTTCCAGGGCGGTCCTGTCTCCCGCCCCCAGAAGTACTGGGATGGAAAAAGACCCCCCTGGTTGGCGGAGCAGTGAGGGACTGGTCCCAGCGGAGGGGCTGAAGCTGACAGAACGGAGACCTCCATGGGATGGGGGGGGCGGGGGGGGGGGGGGGTTGTGACACAACTCACTCTCTCAGTCACTCTCTCCCCCCTCCTCTCTCTCTCCCCCCCCCCGGTATGTTTTGATGTAGTAGTAGCAGCAGGAGGAGAGATGGGGCTGTTCTTTTCTGGAGGGGGACACTTTTATGTGACAGCCCCGACGAGGGGGGTCTACGGGAGGGTGCCAGTGGGGTGGTGGGGGCTGGGGAGGATGGGTGGGGTGGGGTCACAGGAGGAGGAGGATGGAGAGGAGGAGAAGGAGGAAGTGTGGGGTGGTTTGGGGTCGAAGGAGCAGCAGCAGGAGGAGGAGGAGGAGGAAGAGCAGGTGGAGGTGGAGGAGGTGGGGTGGCTGTAACTTAGCCAACGCCATACTCTGTCGAGTCTAGTCAGCACCTTATTTCCATAAAGCATCACCGAGCAAACACACACACACACACACACACACACACACACACACACACACACCCATCATCTTCATCGCACCAGAGCGTAGCGTCAGGGCTGGGGGGGGCCTCGTCTGCCTGCTGCCATCTTCGTTAGGGTTCCCCGCCGCCCGCCGCTCCGCCCGTGCCTCCGCCCACTCCGGCGCGGGGGGCAATGAGGCGAGATGAAGGAAATATCTTGCTGAGCAGGCGGGACGCAGGCTTCAAACGCTGCATGGAGATTTCAGAAGCAGCTCAGAGTCGGAGTCGTGAGGCAGCAGCCGCTGTGGTGCGATAGGTGATCTTCAGAGACGCTGTGTGACGAGTCAGAGAGTCATACCGAGGTGTGATTATAATTGATAATTAGTTGTATTTCACATTTATATATGTGATTTTGCTGACGCTTTTATCCAAAGCGACTTTCAAGCACACATTCACACCGACGGCGGAGTCAACCACGCAGGGCGACAGCCAGCTCGTCAGTGTGAGGCGTCTTGCTCATGGACACCTTGACACTTGGGAATTGAACTAGCAACCTCAGGTTACAAGTCCACCCGATTGGAAATGGGAACGTGTGAAACAGTACCATGATTCAGCTTTATCCCAGCAGGTCACTCCCTGTGGTCTGGTGGAATGAGGAACACTGGGTCGCCTCGTTTCTCTAACCTTGTCAGCTTTCTTCTGTTAGTCAGATTGTTTGTGCATTAACTCCAACCACAACAAACAATTTGCTGCAAGCTCTTTGCTGCGAGGGCCCTGGATTCGCTCAGCTCCAGCGTAGCCCTGACGAATGGCCACTCCGCTGCCGGGCGAGTGGCGGGTGGAGGGGGAGGGAGGAGGGAGGAGGCTGCGGCGCTGATCAACATGCAGGCCACGTCGGGGCCGGACTGAGGTCCACGCCGGTCCACGTTCCCACACGCCATCTAGACCGGCTGTTTATCGTAGAGTGGCTCACAGTCTTCATTAAGGCCCGTCCATCCACTCACTGAGAGGATGGACGGGTGGGAGAGGAGACAGGTGAGATGGGGGAGACAGGTGGGGGCGAGGAGAGGTGAGGGGGGAGACCGGTAAGAAGGTAGACAGGCCCACTCTCTGAGAGGATAGATAAAAAAGGCAACGGCTGAAAGTGGTGAGTGGTGAGACAGGTGAGGGGGGGAGAGACGGGTGAAGGGGAGAGAGGTGAGGGGTGAGACGGGTGAGGGGGGGAGACAGGTGAGAGGGGAGACCAATACAAGATGAGACAGGTTAGAGATATAAGTGAATGGAGAGGGTGGAAGAAAGGTGGGATGGGTGAGACAGGTCAGAGGAGAGAGGTGTATCACCTCCTGTATCACCTGTATCAGGTAGATAATGGACAGGTGAAAGAAATGAGAGAGGTGAGATGGGGGAGACGGGTCAGAAGAGAGACAGGTGAGAGTGGTGAGACAGGTGAAACAGGGCAGAGAAGTGAGAGGAGAAAGGTGGCAGAGGGGAAAACGAAGCACTAATCCACGGCTCCTACTACACGTCACAGAGCTAAACTTTTTATTATCTTTCATCATCACACCCCCCCCCCCACTGGGCCTAGTGTCTGAGACTTTACGGAGCGACTGGGGTAAAGTATGACCAGGGGAGACTCTGTGACACATGTATAATAAGTCTGCTGTCTGAGTCCCGCCGTGCCCACAGCCACATTGTTCTGTTTGTAATTAAAATCCTGTTCATTTTTCTGCACAATGCCGCAGCTGGAAAAAGTTGCAATAGACTGCGAAATTGTTCTTTTTCCCCGAGTGTGACACAGCATTCCGTGATGCGAGCACGGTAGATCAGATTGTATAAATAGCCGTCGTGAGCTAAGGGGGAATATTTATAGAGAGCTAAGATTATGATGTCCTAGTTCCATATGTTTAAAAATATTCTGCTGTGTACTCAACACTTCCAGCCCCTCGCCGCCCGCACCCATTGGTCATTTGTCAATACCTCTTTGTAATGTCCCCGTCGCGGCACGGCGCCATCCACTGACTGACCAGTGCACTGTTTAATATCTCAGCAAGGTAATATGTAGCCTCGGGACTCAGGGTCGTTTGGTTCCCAGAAGCAAATCTAATAAAGAAATAGAAAATAAAGCGAGCAGTGCAGAGCAAGGTTGTCAGGTTTATTTCCTACAACCCCTCTAATGAAATACGTCGCTGCTTACCTGTCCCAGGAGGACCGTGGGAGGGCCGGGTACTGACCCCTGATTATAAGGCTGGAGCTTGGGTTGGGGGCTGGGGGCTGGGACTGGTGAGTTGGAGGCTGGTGGGTTGAAGGCTAGAGACTGTTGGGTTGGAGGCTGGAGACTGGTGAGTTGGAGGCTAGAGACTGGTGGGTTGGAGGCTGGTGGGTTGGAGGCTGGGGACTGGTGGGTTGAAGGCTGGTGGGTTGGAGGCTGGGGACTGGTGGGTTGGAGGCTAGAGACTGGTAGGTTGGAGGCTAGAGGCTGGTGGGTTGGAGGCTGGGGACTGGTGGGTTGGAGGCTAGAGACTGGTAGGTTGGAGGCTAGAGGCTGGTGGGTTGGAGGCTGGTGGGTTGGAGGCTAGAGACTGGTGGGTTGGGGACTAGAGACTGGTGGGTTGAAGACTAGGGACTGGTGGGTTAGAGGCTGGAGGCTGGGACTGGTTGGTTGGAGGCTGGGGACTGGTGGGTTGTAGCTGGGGTTGGAGGCTAGAGACTGGTGGGTTTGGGGCTAGAGACTGGTGGGTTGGAGGCTGGGGACTGGTGGGTTAGAGGCTACAGGCTGGGACTGGTTGGTTGGAGGCTGGGGACTGGTGGGTTGTAACTGGGGTTGGAGGGCTGGAGGAGGCAGGATATGGGCTGGGGTGTTATGCGGGCTGGGTGCTGGGGACTTGCTGTCCAAGCACTGCTCCATACTTCAGTGGGTCCTGGTCAAGGCCAGTGGAACTTGTGAGTTGTGAAACTCAGTCATGCGTGAAGGCTGACTGATACTGTGCACCGTGCGTTATTCAGCTAACAGCAGGGGGGTTGCAACACCACACCAGTTTTGAATTTTTGGATATGACACTTGGGGCTTTAATGAAAAAAACAATGATTTGGTTTAAACGGGTAATAAAATGTGCTGATACACTCAGGGATATAGTTCATAGCTCGCTCTTTTCCAATACACCTCGATCAACAGGAGCTTGTGTGTAATAAAGTGTTTTTGACCAAAGAGAGAGAGCAAAATAGCTAATTATTCACACTTGTTTTCAATTGATTATTGTACAGCACATTTCACACATTTTGACGTTGATATAGCCCTGGTTAGGAGCCCTTGTTTACCCAACTCTGAAGCCAGAGTCACAGGAGTGCCGCGTGCAAAGTACCCAACGCACATGGGATAATGGATATTCCATCATTGTCGCCGCAAAACATTAACCCCCGCCTTCTCCCATCATTAACCAGGGGTATATGCCTGGTCTCATCACATATCGCTGATGCCATTAAACCAAAGCACACTATAAGCCTCTTTTCCTATAAGATTTCCATTAATGACCTTGGCTGGGTAATATCTCAATGCTCTCTACATCTCAGTCTGCCCGTTCCAAGCAGGCTTGATGTATGAGGTAGGGGAGGAACCGTGGAGAGCCACTGCCGTTTCCCTCCCAGCTAAAAGCCACTGATGATGGGGTGGAAGGCAGCTGGAGAGGAGGGCTAATCCATCAGTGGTGTAGGCAGGGCCAGAAGGGCCGGTGACCAGGCGTCCACATGCTTATAACCCCCCCCCCCCCTGCCATCCTCCTTTCCGAAGGCAGGTAATTAAAGTTCCATGCGCTCTGAGTAGGAGTACACAGGGGACGTGGGGTCAGTGGTGGCCATGGATCCTGATACTGGAGGTGTGGATGTTTGGGTGTGTGGACTAGTGGATGTGTGGATGTGTTGGTGTGTTGACTAGTAGATGTTTGGGTGTGTGGACTAGTAGATGTGTGAATGTGTGGAGGTTTGGCTGTTTGGGTGTGTGGACTAGTGGATGTGTGGAGGTTTGGCTGTGTGGGTGTGTGGAGTAGTGAATGTGTGGCGGTGTGGATGTTTGGGTGTGTAGGCTAGTGAATGTCTGGAGGTGTGAATTACCTTACCAGAAACAACCGGGTGTTCAGTAAGAATATTAGAAGAAACACCACAACAATATTTCTTCTGCAGCCTTTTCAAACACCCTGATTGCCTCCATCACACCTTGGTTCCTCTCCCCACCGGGAGCCCACCGTATGCACAAAATTATATTCTACTACAGGTAACAAATTTGAACGCAGTAGGGGCATCGCAGCTGTATCTGAGGTATGCCATCAACACACTCCTATCCTCCCCTCACCCCCTGCCTCCCCCATCCTCTCCCCCATTCTCTCCCCCATCCACTCCCCCTCTCTGCATGATGGTGTGCTTTTACTCCAGGCCGGGGGGGATGTGACTGAGGAGAGAGGAGTGGAGGTTGTCACCTTTGGCTTACCCACGCTATTAGTCGCCTAACGTGTTCTGCCTCCCTTTCTTGCTGGTGGCTCCAATGGGCTTCACTTCAGATCAAGCGGTGGAATCGAACAGGACAGGAAGAGGAGGGACTATGCTGAAAGCGGTGTGTGGTGACCCTATTGAATAGGACAGGAAGAGGCGGAACTATGTTGAAAGCAGTATGTGGTGACCCTATCGAATAGGACAGGAAGAGGAGGGACTATGCTGAAAGCAGTGTGTGGTGACCCTATCGAACAGGACAGGAAGAGGCGGGACTATGCTGAAAGCAGTGTGTGGTGACCCTATCGAATAGGACAGGAAGAGGAGGGACTATGCTGAAAGCAGTGCGTCGTGACCCTATCGAACAGGACAGGAAGAGGCGGGACTATGCTGAAAGCAGTGTGTGGTGACCCTATCTAACAGGACAGGAAGAGGCGGAACTATGCTGAAAGCAGTGTGTGCTGACCCTACACCAGTGCAGTTTCTCGCGCTGCCTGGGTTCCTGTACAGGAGTAGGTGGAACATGTAATATGAGTATGCTTTGGTCAATCCCTCTCGGCCTTACGGATTGGAAAGCTCTGGCACTGAGGCATGACAGCCGTCCAATGAGAAGCTAGGATGACTTCTGTTCCTGGTCTGATTAGTTCCTAATTGAGGATCAATAAAGACTTAATTTTCTGCCACAAATGTCTTCAACTTCCTTCCTCAAGTTGAAATGAGATGGACAAACCAAGGGGGGAAGGTAATTATTGGATGTGTATTCTGGTTAGGGCCTTGACTAAAAACAATCAGAAGAAACCCTGAATACAATATGGCTACCAGTTTCATTTCCTATTTGTAATTACCAACAATACCTGGAATGAGGTATTGATAGGCCTACGGATATTGGAGTTTGTATGATGATGCATGAATGTCAGAAGGCTGCATTACACTACCGAATTGGCAATGTTATCCAATTATAGCACAATTAGTGTAGCAATCTATGGTATTGTATAATATAGTATAGTGTAGTATAGTATGGTACGGTGAGATGTAGCACAGTATGTGAGGCAGGAAGCAGAAATATACAACACTACACAATACTATATTTAGAACATAGTACTGCTTCAGAAGCCTCACATCTTCCATAAAGACGCCTCAACAGCAAGTAATGGATTGTCAATTTGACGCATGGTTTACTGCCTGTTTTGAACTCTAGAGCTTTGCGGTGCAGAGCTTTAAGAGCTTTCCCTGTGAGCTTTCCCTGTGAGCTGTTCCCTGCGCCACTGCAGCCTCATCCCAGCCATTGATTTCCCCCCAGCATATGTTTCACTGTAATCACATCAGATCAGCAGTCGCTCCAACGAGAGGAGCCAGGCGCCGGTATTAGAGCTCAGCCAGGCCAGTCACGCACACGCGCGGTCTGAGAACGTGTGCTCTTTTTATGCACAATCTCGTGTCATTAACACCTAGCGGCTAATTTCATTAAGTCACCATTAGCGACCAGGGAAACTCGTATATACAGTTGTCCCGGCCGGCGGTGTCTAAGTATCCTCTGCTCTATGGGGAGGGGTGCGGATGACTTTATCAAAGTGACAGCCGTGAATGACTTCCCCCTGGGACGGTGAGCTTCTGGTCCGAGGGAGAGATGGATTCAGTATTACCCTGAAGCATAAATCATGAGGAATAAGTACAAAATAAGGAATATCTTGGGATTTTCATTGTTTGACTTTCAACTGAAACGTTTTGGGTTTGAACCCCAATGTCTCCCTCTAGGCTTTTTTGAGTGAGAAGCCAATCCCCTACCTGCTCCTTCATGGCATGCATCTGCATCATGCAAGGCATGAAGAAACAAAAATGGTGGCCGACTGTGTGTTGAACCCTGGGATATGTAGTTAGGCAGAGAGCGTCACATGGTAGGCTTTTAGGTAAATCGTCACATGTCAATTAAATCACCATTAAACACCCCCCTCACACAAATCCACTCCCACCAGTAGTACGGCATCACACTGTGGTCGCATTACAGCAATATGGCATTCCTCCAATTAGCTCCAAAGCAGCCGGAAAAGGTCTTCCAGTGCCTCACCCCAGCCGTTTCGTGGATGGGGTGGATCTCTCTGTCTCCCGTTGCCATTATCCACACTTTGCTGAATGTCAAGAGTAATTAGGGGGACAGTTGTTTTTATGGGGAGCATAGAGATGAGTTGACAGTCTCCAAAATGACTGGGCTCTCCTCCTACTCCGCCCAGAAACGCCCGCCGTTCAGTGATTACACACCCCTCTCTGTCTCTCTCGCTCTGTTTCTTTTCGTCTTGCTCTGTATGGTATTGCTATGGGTGGAGTGTAGTCTTTGGCCAAGCGCATTGGATATGGTGTGAAGGGCTGGTGTTTCTGACCCAGGAGCAATTTAACACATCATGGCACATTTTTAATTAACTAAATCGGCCCTATTCTTTTCTTTTGGAAAATTGTCGGACTCTGAAATCTGAAAACCATTGCTGGCCTAGCTTCTGCCAAATTACCTTTTTAAGAAGGCGGTTGGGAATGTTTCACCTTCACCTTCTGGTTGGGTTTCAAGTCCTTCAAGATGCGGCCAGTCCTTCAAGATGCGGCCATCTTAGAGCCGCCATCTTGGAGCCGCCAATTTAGGGCCACGATTTGACCTCTTTCACGTTCACATCCCTCCTCTCTCTGTAAGAAAGACGAACAGACAAACAGAGATAAGTGTAAGATATCTGTCGGTATCTCCGCTCTCCATTCCTTCTTTGTCGCGAACGTGAGTTTAATCGCGCGGCTGTAATTATGATGAGGGCTCGTACAATTAACCGATGGCATTTGAGCTTGTCGGATATTTCTTTTTCAATCTATCCAATCAGGTCTCTGTGGCAAGGATGGCCATCGCGTTGCATTAGTCCTCTCTCCGAGGTGGGCTGAGAACGCGACCCTGTTTTGAAGATAATCAGCTTGGTAGGATGATAACTGACAGTGGATACGAACATTGATTCTGTGTTTGTGATGCAAACGTACCCAATGCTCGATTTCACTTCAGTCAAGCTGAATGATTTAGCGATAATCCTTCTTTTGGTTTAATTTTGTTAAGTTCTTAAAAAGAAATGAAAAATAAGTCAAAGAGAACTTCAGCATGTTTCTGTCTCTCTCGACATTAGTATTCAAACCATGTTGACCAAAATTATATAGAAACTGTTCTAAAGTGCTGTGTATTCTGGCAATTCTATTCAATTTACAGTGACTGCAATATATCCTATTTACCATTTCCTTTCCACTTTATTCAGGTACTTTACATTACACTCAGTCAATGAGACACTTAACAAATAGGACAATATTTCCTTACTATCCAATCAGGAACTGATCAACTATTACAGAGTAATATAGGGTGAACAGTGAACCCTCTCATATCACCCCCAAGGATACAACAAGATGAAGAAGGTGTTAATGAAATTAATTCCCCAGCTGGTGGTGTCATGGGCTGACGTTGATGGAGGTGGAAGTGGAGGAGGAGGAGGAGGAGGAGGTGGAAGTGGAGGAGGAGGTGGAGGAGGAGTTGGAGAGAGTATACTGTGACTGAAGTATAAGGCTCTATGTAGCTGGTAGAGCAAGGCAATAACACTGTCACATGCTGAGTTTTGGGTTGGATTCCCACGAGGCTCACCCATGCTAAGAAATGTATAATGCAACTGGAAATACAGTGTGATGATGTAATAGGGATGGGCTGACCTTTATACAGAAAATATAGGACAGAATGGACATAAGCATCACTGAAAACAAGTTAATGTTTTACAAATGATCCGCCTGTTGCTTGTCCCCACTCCCCACCCCACTGAAACAATTACAAATATTGATTTGATTGTTAGATTAGTATTGATAAGCATATTAATAAGCAGTATTGTCTGCTATGGCATGTTGACCCGACCCATTCCTTACACAGCAATGTGCTGTGTAATTTTCCTGTAAAAATTAAAATGATATTTTATTCTTGCTTAGCTGAAACAAACAGCACTTTACAAAAGAGTCGCATGTGTTTGCGGGTGACTGCTACACACACCGGCCAGGGAGGACGACAAGCTAAAAGTTTTAAATCATCGGCTCACCACCATCTCTGCACTTGCTGGGTAATGACTGTAAATAATAACAGTGGATGCATGGTTTTGACTGTGTGATTACTGTGTTACCTTGTTAGGACAATTTATCCCCAACAAAAGATGGCCGGGCTGGTGGGGGTGTTTGTAATGAATGGCTGCCATGTGTGTGTTGTCATTCTAATTGCTGTTACGGGACTGCCTGGGATGTAAGATACTGCCGTGTAGCAGTGGCACTGCTCCTCTGGTCCACTCCAAAAGAAACCTGGTAAGGCAACTCACTGAACTGCCCCAGGGCATCAGCGAGAGCCTTATGACAGTCTGGCTAAAGCTGGACAGCAACCGGATGCATATGCTCCCACTCTGGACTCACAAGATGACATCAAAGAAGCCTTCTACTCCAGCCTAGATAACATCTTGTCAGCCATCCCAAAAGAAGACAAAATTATCCTCCTTGGGGACTTCAATGCTAGAGTTGGTCGGGATTATACAACATGGAGTGGCACCAGTGGAAAAGAGGGGGTAGGGAATATCAACTCCAATGGTGTTCTCCTCCTGACCAAGTGTGCAGAACACAATCTCTCTGTCACCAACACCCTTTTCAGGCAAAAAAATAAATTCAAAACATCCTGGATGCACCCCCGATCCAAGCATTGGCATCTAATCGACTATGTTATTGTTCGAGCCAGGGACAGACGTGATGTACATCTCACAAGAGCAATGACCAGTACGGATGGATGTTGGACAGACCATCGTCTCATCCACTCATCCATGGCCATCAGACTCATGCCCAAAAGAAGAGGGAGGAAAAAGCAATGCCGTCCCACCATAAACATCAAGAATCTTGAAACACCTGGCACTCAAGAGCTCCTCCAAGCTGCATTATGTGATAGCCTACCACCAGAGTACCCTGACGACATCAAATTCAATTGGAGCCTGCTGAAATCCACCATCCTTACCACTGGACAGGCAGTTCTGGGTCTTAAATCAAACATCTTATTTCCAAAAAACGGCAGGCCTTTTGTGCATGGCAGAAGGACATCACTTGCCAAACCAAAAGGAAAGCTCACTCCACTGCTAAGGCCATTGTTCAGTACAGAGTAAGGAAACTCAAAAACAAATGGTGGACAGAAAAGAAATCTGCAGCACAAGAAATCCAACATCTGGCAGGCGTAGGAGACACCAGGGGATTCTTCAGTGCCACCAAAGCAATATATGGACCCAGCCACCGGGGATCCAACCCCCTCTGGTCGAAAGACAGAAGGAACATCTTGAAAACAGAGGAGGAGGTCAAGGCACGCTGGAAGGAACACTTCGAGGATCTGTTAAACCAGAGAACAACAGTCGAGGAGGAGGTCCTTAACAGTGTCCCCCAATACCCAGTGAAGGAAGGCATGGGTGATCCACCAAGCCTGCTGGAGGTCTGCGATGCCATCTCAGCACTGCACAACAGCAAAGCCACCGGCCCTGATGGGATTCCTGCAGAAATCCTGAAGGCCGGAGGGGCTAACCTCCATCAGCACATACATGCCTTCATTAGGAAGATCTGGGACCAGGAGATGATACCATCAGACCTCAGGGATGCACTGATTGTCATCCTTTTCAAGAAAGGTGACAAAGCAGATTGTGGAAACTACAGGGGAATCTCACTCCTATCTACCACCGGGAAGATCATCACCCACATTCTTTTTAAGAGATTCCTCCCTCTATCAGAGGAGATCCTCCCTGAAACACAGTGTGGTTTCCGTCCTGCCCGTGGCACGACTGACATGATCTTCACAACCAGATAGCTACAAGAAAAATGCAAGGAACAAAAACTATCACTATACATGGCCTTCATAGATCTCACAAAAGCTTTCGACGCTATCCAAGTGTGGGTGCCCAGAAAAGTACATCAGGATCCTGAGACTCATGACAACATGTCAGCAGCTGTCCTCTGCAATGGCTCTGAGACTGAACCTTTAAAGGTTGAAACTGGAGTCAAACAAGGCTGCATTATTGCCCTCCACCTCATTGGTAACAATCTACCCACCGGTGTCCAGTTTGTCTTCAGAACAGATGGCAAACTGTTCAACCTAAACAGATTTAAAGCCAAATCAAAGCTCTCACACTCTTCGATCATGGAGCTGCAATATGCAGATGACAATGCTATTGTGGCCCACACAGAAGAGGATCTACAGGCCACACTCAATGCTTTTGCTAGGGCTTACAAGCTCCTTGGACTGACACTGAACATCAAAAAGCCCAAGGTTCTCCACCAGCCCCCACCACCCACCACGTCATACGAATGCCTGATACTCGCCTCCCAAAGCAGGTCCTCTACTATCAGCTTTCAATTGGCCATCGTGCACCTGGAGGCCAGAAAAAGCGCTACAAGGACAATATTAGGACAAACCTCAAAAAATTCAACATTAACAGTTTAAACTGGGAGGATACTGCATGACACAGATCCACCTGGAGAAACTGCCTGCAAGAAGGTGTCACTTTCCATGAGTTTAAGTTTAAGTTTATTGATATTTAAAGTGCAGTATCACCATAAGCATGGTCTCAAAACACCGTACATAGAAATAAGAGTAATACATTAAAATGAAGAAATGATTTCAATAAAACAAATATAAAACAGATATAAAACAGATGTAAAACAAATGAAAACCATTATAAAATAACAAATTCATGGGTTATAGGGTAGGCCATAATGTTTTGAGAAGAGGAAGGTTTTTAGTTTGCTTTTAAAAATATTTGTGGAACTGGCTCCCCTAACATGCGACGGAAGACTATTCCACAGATATGGAGCTCTGAAAGCAAAGGAGCGCTGGCCTGCAGATTTTGTTTTTACCCTGGGAATTGTCAGCAGGCCAGCGTCCAGAGATCGCAAAGGGCGCGAGGGGGTGTAGGGGGATACCAGATCTGACACATATGAAGGTGCAAGTCCATTTAGTGCTTTATAGGCTAAAAGAAGAATTTTAAAATCTGCTCGTGCAGGAATGGGTAGCCAGTGTAATGAGATTAAAACAGGTGTTATGTGTGAACTTCTCCGTGTTTTTGTTAAAATTCTGGCTGCTGTATTTTGAATTAGCTGTAGGGTTCTTAAAGTGCATGCAGGTAGGCCAGAAAGTAATGCATTACAATAATCTAGCCTAGATGAAACAAATGCATGGACTAGAGTTTCAGCATCTTTTAGGGATAGCATAGGCCTGATTTTTGCGATGTTGCTTAGGTGATAAAAGGCAATTTTGGAAATATTTCTTATGTGAGGCCTATATGTTAAAAATTCATCGAAGGTGACACCCAGACTTTTAACAGTTTTGCTCTCTGTTATAAAACAGTCATCGACGCAGACTCTAAAATCCTCAGCATGCTTTGTCCTCCGTGGACGTATAACTAACAGCTCTGTTTTGTCTGTGTTTAACAGTAAAAAGTTTCTAGACATCCATCTCTTTATGTCTGATATACAAGCCTCTAAGTTGTTGAGTTGAGTAGAGTCATTTGTTTGTATAGGCACATAGAGCTGGGTGTCATCAGCATAGCAGTGAAACCTTATATTAAAACTACGTAGTACGTTACCAAGTGGGAGTAGATAAATGCAGAACAAGATGGGGCCCAGTACTGACCCCTGTGGCACCCCAAATCTTACCTCCGCAGGCCTAGATGTAGCATCATTGTAGGTCACATACTGAAGTCTGTTAGTGAGATATGAATGGAACCATGAAAGTGCAGAGCCCTGTATACCAATGTTTTGTTGTAAGCGGCTTAGTAGTATGTTGTGATCTATTGTATCAAATGCTGCGCTTAAATCAAGAAGTAACAGTAGTGAAGTTTGTCCGGAATCCATTGTCAGTAGCAGGTCATTAGTCACTGTAATTAAGGCAGTTTCGGTAGAATGACCAGAGCGGAAACCGGATTGAAATTTTTCAAATAGGCTATTTTTGGATAAGTGGAATATGAGTTGGTCAGCGACTGCCTTTTCTAGTATTTTAGACAGGAATGGCAGATTTGAAACTGGTCTGTAGTTCTGAAGGACTTGTGGATCCAGGGTTGGCTTTTTAAGTAAGGGCTTAACAATTGCTTTTTTGAAAGCTGAGGGTACTGAGCCAGTCAGAAGAGACTCATTTAGAATATGAAGACCTGAGCTGAGGAGGGTAGGCAGCAGCTCCCTAAATAGGTTTGTTGGTATAGGGTCTAGTGAGCAGGTAGTGGATTTTGAGGAGTTCACTAGCCTCATAAAAGTTTCCGGAGAAATAGGGGTCAGCTGAGATAGGACGACCATGGGCTGGATTGATGTAACATCCGCTGCCATAGGGGCATCGGTGCCGTCTATTTTATCCCTTATTAGGTCAATCTTGGATGAAAAAAAATCCATAAATTCATCAGCTGAAATAGTTGCTCTTTGTATAGTGGTATTTTGAGTAAGGCTGGCAACTGTTTTGAAGAGGAACCTGGGGTTGTTCCTATTGGAATTTATCAGTTCTGAAAAATATGACGTTCTGGCGTTTAACAGAGAGCTTTTATATGCTTTAAAACTTTCGGACCACAGATTATGGTGAGCCTTAAGTGTAGTCTTTCTCCAAAGACGTTCAAGTTTCCTGCACTTCTTTTTCTGCTTACGCGACTCGTCGCTGAACCATGGGGCAGCTTTAGTCCGAGTCTGTCTCCGACTTTTTAGTGGAGCGGCAGAGTTCAGGACGGCAGTTAGAGCGCTATTGAAGCTGTCCGTCTGGTCGTCTAAGCTAGTGTGCGCGCAGCAGGAGCCCAGAATGCCCGGTAGTGCTCGGACCATCGCTGATTTTGCTGCGTTGTCAATACGGCGATACGAGTAGGTGATGGGATCAGAGCACTTAGAAACATGGAAATAAATATTAAAAAATATACAGAAATGATCTGACACAGGCGTTGGTTCGACAGACATGTGATCAACATTTACTCCCATGGAAAACACTAGATCTAGCGTATTCCCGAGGTTGTGAGTTGGGGTCGTAACATGCTGAACAAAGTTAAGGCTAGTGACAAGATCAAGGAAATCACACGCTTTAACATCGGAGCTGTCATTGATATGGAAATTAAAATCGCCCAGAAGGAGCACTTTATCATACTTGATTATTTCTAGGGACAGTAAGTCAGAAAACTCCGAAAGGAAAGCAGAGTTAGGTTTAGGAGGTCTGTATATTGACACAACAAGAATGTGTTGTTGGGCTCCGGTAGTAAAGGCCAGGTATTCGAACGACACAAAATCGCCAAAATTCAGAGTTTTGGCGAAAGTTCAGAGCAGTTGTAGCGGTTAGACAGTATAGCCGCAATCCCACCCCCCCCATGAGGACCAACTCCGACAAGCTGCAAATCTCAAGCAGCAGTAAAGGAAGGAGAGGTTCACCACCAAACAGGCCCCCCCATACCCTACTCCTGGCACCTCATATACATGCCCACACTGTAATAAAGTTGGTGGCTCCAGAATTGGCCTCTTTAGCCATCTGAGGACTCACAAGAAGGATACCCCAGGAGGACCATCATACTCGACTCTGAGTGATCGCCGATGATGATGGTGTGTGTGTCGGTGTGTGTGTGTGTATATAAGGTTGTGTGTGTGTGTGTGTGTGTGTGTGTGTGTGTGTGTGTGTGTGTGTGTAAGGTTGTGTGTGTGTGTGTGTGTGTGTGTGTGTGTGTGTGTGTGTGTGTGTGTGTGAGAGAGCTGCTGGTGCCCTTATCAGTGTGTGTGTGGGGGAGCAGTGATGCATCTGGCTCTCCAGTTTGGCTGGCCCCGCTCTCTGCAGAGCCCTGGTTGATAGTGCTGTTGTTCTCCCCCCGGTACAAAACCCCAATCACACTCCACCACACATGAATGTCATAGTACACACACACACACACACACACAATACACACACACACACGACACACACACACACACACACACACACACCATTACGCACCAACACACACGCACACACACACTATTATGCACACACAAACACGCTCATATGCACACACACATACACACATGGATAAATACACACACACACACACATTCACTATGGGGGGGGTAGCCATGTAGGAGTGTGTGGGAGTCATACTGCTGTGTGTCACGTTGCTTCGAATCAGCATGATTGTATGTGGAAGTGCTTATTGATCCCCCTGCAACACACACACACACACACACACACACACACACACACACACACACACACCAAACACACACTGGAGATTAGTTAGGGTTGAGGGGGATCACAGAGTGTGATGTCGGTCAGATTGCCAGCCGATCCGTGCCAACGTGTGACATCATCGCCACCAGCCAACCACGAGGGACTGTGACTGGCTGTGCGTGTCACATGACCGGGGGGTGAGATGGGAGGCCAGCTCCCGTTTAAAAGGAGAAGGACATGAATGAGGTTATGAGAGGGTGATGAATGAATGAACAAACACCTGTTTATGAAGAGCAGGATATGAATGACGATGTGAGGGGGCGATGAATGAATAAAAATGTGTTTAGGAAGAGATAATATGAATGAGGATATGAGGGTGATGAATGAATGAATGAACAATCACCTGTTTAGGAAGAGCAGGACATGAATGAGGTTATGAGGGGGTAATGAATGAATGAATAAACACTACTTCTTATAGGATAACTGTAGGATTCTTAATTTTGTGACCAGGAAGGATCAAAATAGACAGATAGCAACCCCATTCGTTCCTCATGTGTGGTCAGATTGGAAATAATATTAAATCATAAAATCATATTCACTCCCAGCCCCATGTATTTTTGTTCAACTTTTATATTGACCAGTCAAGTTAAGCTAGTAACGTATGCTAAACATCAGTTCTAAGGATGGCTCTCTTTCAACCCACTTTACATTAACATTTACATTTAGGGCAATTACCAGACGCTTTTATCACCAAAATGACTTGATCATACACACCGACGCGGTGTCATGTGAGGTGACTTGCTCAAGGACATCTTGACACTCAAATCACAGATCAAACTAGCAACCTTCCCCTTACAAGTCAACCCGCTCTGCCTCTAGAGCTAAGCCAATCCACTTTCCTGACTGTCTTCACTCTTCGGTCCATAAAGGCACAAAATTTTGAAAGAAACCTGGGACGTTTCCCCACACATCTCCCAGACAATAGGGGGCTAATAGGATCCTATGGTTGCTTTAGATAACGCAGTGTGTGTTCGGTATAAATGACCGATTACGTTTAATTCAACTTGAAGTGAATGAGGATATTTTGCTCTCTCCACAGGCCCCTGCTGATGTGTTAAGTGGATTCCGTGCATGCATTAGCAACCCGGGCCTCACAACAAGTGGGAGATAACTTTGTGCCAGCAACTTGATAGACCCCTGTTGACATTAGCCAAGGCTGGGCAGGAAAGCGCTAATGTAGCTACTGATGAGCAACACCGCTTAGACTCCAACTTGTCTTCCAGTGCTAATATTTTCTCTCTAAATATATTTAATTACATCCAGCCTTTATTAAAAAAAGGTTGTTTACCAAGCGTCCTAACCTAATAAACCTTATCCATATTTGTGTATAAATAAGACACCGTATTGGCACAATAAAATGCTTATGATTCAGAGTGTGTGATTTAAATTGCATATCCTTTGGAAGCTGCTTCGTGTCGGGCATATCTTTCGAGGTTTAGGATTCATTTTATGCACGTTGTTATCGCACCTGTGATTATTCCTCTCCAAATATGATTATGCATCTTTCCCGGAAACAAATTCTCCCTCCACCAACATTCTGTTTGATCTCAGATGTCCTCAAATTCAATCCAATATCACTTGGTTAAATCTATATGTGGGCTACAATTATAATCGTGGGTTTGAACTCTAGATGTGGATTAGAACTCTACACCTGCATTAGAAATATTTGTATGCTCTAGAACTCTAGATGTGGTTTGGAACTAAATATGTGGGTTAGAACTCTAGATGTGGGTTAGAACTCTACACCTGCTTTAGAACTCTATTTGCGGTTTAGAACTCTACATCTGCGTTAGAACTCTGTGTTTGCTTTAGAACTCTATTGGCACCTAAGAACTCTACATTTGCTTTAGAACTCTACATGTGCTTTAGATCTCTATACAGTATGTGGTTTAGAACTCTACACCTGCGTTAGTCCTCTCTGTGCTTTAGAACGCTAGATGTGGTTTAGAACTCTACATATCTACGTTAGAACTCTTTGTGTGCTTTAGACCTCTATAGGCACTTAAGAACTCTGCATGCGCTGTAGGAATCTATCTGTTAACTATGTGTGGGTTGCATCGCCATAGAGATGTTTGATCAGCAGTCGCCATGGTGACCAGCATGCATTGAAGGAGCGATGGCTGCCCAAGGATGCGGCACAGAAGTGAAGCCTTGAAAGAACAGGGAAGGAGGAGTGGACAGATAAAGGAGCAGTTCATGTGGAGACACACAAACTGCTCCTTTATCTGTTCCTAGACATAGTTTGTAACTATGGTTACTGTCTTTAAATAGATAGAAAGATAACTATATTTACTGTCTTTAGATAGATAGATAGATAGATAGATAGATAGATAGATAGATATATAGATAGATCGATTGATAACTATAGTTACTGTCTAGGGGAGTTAGTATAATTCAAAGAAGAAAAACAACCAAACAAATACCACATCGTCCATATTTTTGGGCAATTTGTCAAACACAGTTATGGTGGACGCTCATCTTGACATGTGGTTTTAACTCTGCAGCCACACTGTGTTAAACTCAGCAATGTCTCTCCTCAGACGCCTTGTTGTCCCCGTCACGGTACAAGGGGATGGAACAGAGGAGAGAGACAGCGTAGTTAATCTCTAAGGAGCTTGGCACGCGTCGCGCCCTCCGCCAGAGAGAAGGCTCTCCTCCTAAACATGCTCTCCACAGACATGTGCACACGGCTTCACCACAGCTGTGTGTGTGTGTGTGTGTGTGTGTGTGTGTGTGTGTGTGTGTGTGTGTGTGTGTGTGTGTGTGTGTGTGTGTGTGTGTGTGTGTGTGTGTGTGTGTGTGTGTGTGCGGGAGTCTTTGAGTGTGTGTGTTTGCGTGTGTGTGTGTGTGTGTGTGTGGATTGGAGTTTGTGTTTGTGTGGTTGTGTGTGTGTGTGTTTGTGTGTACATGAATCGTGTGTGTGTGTGTGTTTGTGCATGTCTGTGTTTGTGTGTACATGAATCGTGTCTGTATGTGTGTGCATGTGTGTGTGACCGTGACACCATGTCTTTCCAAGCAGCAATAAAAAATAAAAAAACTCCCCGTCAAATTTGGGCATGTCCAATTCTGTCTCTTGACATATTGGCCCCCACGGAGCCCAGGGCTCCCCCAGCTTGTGAGGGTCCTCTTCCCGCCGCATTGGCTTGTGGGCCGGCCTGTAGCTGCCACCGAGCCAGGCGCTAAGGGTGGCGTGGCGCCGTAGCTCATATCTCCACGTGTCAGATGAACTTTTAGCCAGAAACAAGGCTGGGAGTTGACCTATGGAGACGCTGGCTGCAGCAAATCAAAAGACGCAGCTCTGTAATAAGCAGCCGCCTCTCTCTCCATCCCCGCCGTGTACACATCCAGTCCCGTTACCACGGAGACGGGCCTCGACGTGGCTCCTGCCACATGCACCGCTGAATATTAAACCGCCGGAAGACGGCCCCTCCAAGAGGCTCGCCGCGTGTGTGCGAGTGAGGCGCAGTATTGAGCAGCGACGGGCGTTATCACGGAGTCGCCGTGTGACGATGCAGGGCGCGGGGCGGGGCACTCGCTGTGGTGAAGGAATCCATATTAGAGGAGTCTCTGTATGTCTGTAGGTGTGCATAGATGCATGTATGACTGGATGCATGTATGGATGCATGTATGTCTGTATGCATGTCAAGATTCATGGATATCTGTAGGTATGTATGCATGTATGTCTGGATGCATGTAGAGATTCATGTTTGTCTGGATGGATGTATGGATGTATGTCTGGATATATGTAGGGATGTCTGCATGCATTGATGGATGGATGGATGTATGGATGTGTGTATGTCTGGATGTCTGGACGCATGTATGTCTGGATGGATGTCTGGATGCTTGGTTGTCTGGATGTATGTCTCGATGCGTGTATGTCTGGATGGATGTCTGGATGTTTGGATGTCTGGATGTATGTCTCGATGCGTGTATGTCTGGATGGATGTCTGGATGCTTGGATGTCTGGATGTATGTCTCGATGCGTGTATGTCTGGATGGATGTCTGGATGCTTGGATGTCTGGATGTATGTCTCGATGCGTGTATGTCTGGATGAATGTCTGGATGGATCTCCTCCCTCGACAACCGTTCATCCTCCCACTCGGCGGATAATACTGAGGACTCGTGGCAGTGCAGTGTTGAGTGTGAAGCGGTCTGGATGAGCGGCTCTCCAGAAAGCTGCAAGCGGCCAAACCGGGGGCTCAAGCAATCAGCCCGTTCGGAGGGGCCACGTTTTCTGAGTGTGTGATGGTTAGAGAGTATTGAATTCCACCGCAATCTAAAATAATTAGATTGTGAAACCTTTTACTTGTATGAACCGCCCCTGTCTAAGGCATGGTTGCGCCCATAAGACCTACGTTTGTAATTTTTTCAGACCTTGTTTTTCATTAACTCTGGGGATGAGCAGCCATGAGCTACAGGCCCAGAGGGGGGCCATTTTGTTTTCATGCATGGCTGCATGAGAGGTAAAAAAACCCTGTTCACTAGAAGTGTTAATATAGAGTCACGGTCGGGTGGCTCGCTGCGGTGACGCCTGCGTCTCCAGCTGCAGGCTGGGCAGATCACCAGCTGCCCCCACCCCCCCCCCCACCAGATGTGGAGGGTTGGATTGGGTTTCAAGATGCGGTTGTTCTTGATGTTGACCTCGGGTGCCGTTGGATCGTTATTCCATCTCAAGCCCTAAACAATTACCCCCATACACTGTCTGTGTATGTATGTCTGTCTGTCTGTCTCTCGCTCTCTATTTCGATTTCTATGTATCTATGTATCTCTATCCAATATCTTTCAATTTATTTATCTGTTTATTTGTCTGTTTGCCCTCTGTCTCTGACTATCTATCGATCTATTGAACTGTATGTCGCTGTATGTATGTATGTATCTATTGTCTGTCTCTCTGACTCTCTCCCTCTCTCTCTCTCTCTCTCTCTCTCTCTCTCTCTCTCTCTCTCTCTCTCTTTCTAGCCATCTATCTCTCACACACACACACACACACACACACATACACACACACACACACATGTTAACAATTCCTGCAAGATAAAACTCCCTCTCTTTTGACCTCCCTCGCATCTTCAAAACATCTGACTTAATCCTTCTAATTTTGAACGGTTAAGGATTCATAATGAAACGCCGGCGGTGGCTGTGAATGTCAGTGTAGTCGATATATAAAACGCAGCCAAGTTGTGCTGGCATCGCTGCGGAAATATCAGCACACACACGCAGGGACTCCTGCTAACTGAAATCACCAGGGAAATATTCAAATCCAGCCCCTGTGGAACAAAATGTGACCCCCCCCCCCCCTCTCTCTCTCTCTCTCTCTCTCTCTCTCTCTCTCTCTCTCTCTCTCTCTCTCTCTCTCTCTCTCTCTCTCTCTGTTGCACTCTCTTTCTCTGCCACTTTCTGTCTCTCTCTCTCTCTCTCTCTCTCTCTCTCTCTCTCTCTCTCTCCGCTGTGGAGAAAAATGTGACCCCCTCTCTCTGTCTCTCCTCTTTATTTATTTATTTATTTTCTTTTTTTTTGATTATTCACTTCTGTTGTTCGATTGGCTGCGCTGGTATCGTGGCACTATCTCCCGCGTGCCAAGAACAGAAGTAGTTAATCAAGTGGAAAGGTAACGGGTGCTTTTAATGTGCCATTTTCCTCTCTATCCAATTAATATCTCGCTAATCACAAGCACGGTGTCGTGTGGAGGGGACGTGACTGCCAGGCCGGGGCGGTTGATCTTATGAACACATCATCGACTACACATGTCTGATACGAAAGATGAAACACTTCTCTTCAAATCTGGGAATGTAAAAGAGGCTTATTCACATATGACTTTGTCCACGATGGAAATAATGGCTTGTTTCCACCGAGCGGAGCAGTTCGGTGCGGTGCGGCTCAGTTACACTAAATCTGGCTGGCGCATCTCCGCCGCCGACAGTACACTCATGGTAGGGCGGGGTTTAAGCTGGATAGCGATAGCCGCGGCAGCTACGAAAGCATTGTGACATCATAGCAGCGCGACGCAGTGTAGCCTGCTAATAAATCCAAGGAAAAAGAAGAACCCAACACATTAAGCAAAGAGCAACAATGGTTTGTATTCTGTCGAATAGTCACACACAAGTTTGACTTGGACGACATCAACGGATGGCAGTGTGTAGCTCCACTTTTTCGGCACCCTTTCAGATGGCTTGGTACCCCAACGGAGGAGTACTGAAAATAGGAGTGGCTCAGTACGCTTATTTTGGGACCCTGCCCAACTTTTGGCAATGGAAAGGCCAATATAAGCGGACTGAGCCACCGAACCAAACCACACCTCTTGGTGGAAACGAGGCATAAGTGATGGTTGCAGCCCTGGCATCCTCAGTTATTGTCTTTTTTAGAAGTGTGTGGGAAAGGGTTTGGATAACCTTTGTGATATATGAAGTCAAGACAGAAAGTGTTTGTTTAAGGCTGTGCTACTGATCGTTACTATTGAGTCGTTCTGCCCGGTTACCTTCTGCTGTTGGACCGAAACTTAGCTGAATTGAACTGAAAAACAACCGTTTGTTTAATAACCACTAATAAAAAAAAAGAATAGAAAGGGTACAGTGTGTGTGGTTTATCGACAATGTACGTGAGGGTATTTTAGTGGGAGGCAGCGGTGGTATATTCTCTAGGTTCACTCTCAGCCGAAAGGTCCTGGGTTTAAAACCCAATGTCTGGTCGACCTGTAAGAATCCATTAACAAGATGCCCCGCCCCTCTACCTGCTAATGAAGCTTAAGATTCCACTTATGCCCCTCGGATAAAAGTGACCTCCACTAAACGACTAAATAGTAAACAAAACAGCAATCTGGTGTTGCCAAGTTGTCATCACGGGTGAAACGTCATCACTGGTCGGGCTGTGATCCACAGACACCAGAACCGGTTCCCTCACCCTCAGAGATGGCAGAGTGGAGAGTTGATCAAAGAGGGAGGGAGACTAGATCTCATAGACTCTGTGATCTGGCAGGGTATCTAGGTCAGTCCTCCCCCCGGCTGCTGATAATCTGCGCGCAGCATGCACCGGCCCTGTTGTGTCTCTGTGCTCCTGTCCTCAAACAGGTCAAATCGCTCCAAAGAGTTCCCACTATGTTTTCTACTGGGGTGTCGGAGCAGGCTGAGCTGGGCCACGGATACGGACGGACGTACAGCACTCCCCTCCTCTCCTCCCTCCTCTCCTCCTCCCCTCCTCTATCCTCCTCTCCTCCTCTGCTCCTCTTTGTTCTTTTCATCATTCTTCGGTGGAGGGATTTGCATGCCGAAGCGTGGAAGATGTAGTGTGATATGCGTTTGGTTCAACGGTTACACGATCATCATCAAAAGCCTGTATCTTCCATTTTCGATTGACACATTTCCCGGTTGAAATTGCCGTCCTAATACGTCAAAGCTTCAAACTTCAAACTTGTCTGGCCCAGCATTTTATGGCAGCTTTTTTGGCATCATTTCATTTCTCCCCACCTCTCTCTCTGTCACGCTCTCTTTCTCTCTCTCTCTCTCTCTCTCTCTCTCTCTCTCTCTCTCTCTCTCTCTGTCACCTTTCTGCATTCCTCCAAAGCCCAAACTGGCGATCTAAGTTTAGTGTCACACCTGCTCATCCGACCGAGGGCCTGTGAAGCCCTTGGATACGCCTTGTCGTCGTGACAACGGGTGACAGAACATAGTGATCCAGACTTCATGTTCATTACCAGGAGGTTAATCAGTGTTTTTCTCAACCGGGGGGGGAGTTGACCCCTCCCATCTCCTGTGGGGGTCTTTGCCTTTCCACCACCATGTCTCA
This sequence comes from Micromesistius poutassou, assembly GCF_964030765.1. Classification (NCBI taxonomy): domain Eukaryota; kingdom Metazoa; phylum Chordata; class Actinopteri; order Gadiformes; family Gadidae; genus Micromesistius; species Micromesistius poutassou. Next base: position 5,922,533 of record NC_140272.1, read on the forward strand.
TGAGTCAGATAAGAGGTTAGGCACTGATACAGTCAGGATGAGCATTATGGGATGTCCCCTCCACTTCAGAACGTGGCGATGCAGAGATCTTCAGGATTAATCTGAAGCCCGGTCACGGAGCAGGCTTCAGTTTGGAGAGACCGGACGCTAATTGCTTATTAAGTGTGACCTCATGTGAACCGTTGATGAGTTATGTTCCAAACATCTGCACAGAAGTGATGGCTGTTGGCCCAACAGCCCCCAGGAACACTGCGGTGGGGCCATGTTGTTATTCAATGAAAATACACTGCCCTCTGTTGGTCAGAGCTGTGTGGTCACTCTCCTCCTCCCTCTCTCTCTCTTTGCCTCTCATGTGCACTCTCTCGCCCTCTCTCTCTCTCTCTCTCTCTCTCTCTCTCTCTCTCTCTCTCTCTCTCCCTCTCTCTCTGTCTCTCTCTCTCTCGCCCTCTCTCCCTCTCTCCCTATCCCTCTCTGTGTGTGTGTCTCTCCTCTTTCTCTCTCTCTCTCTTTCCCCCTCCCTCTCTCTCTCTCGATTACACCTTTTCTATCTCTCACCCTCTGTCTGTCTATCTTGCTCTCTTTCTGTCTGTTGGTCCATCTGTTATGTCAATCTCTGTCTGTACGACTGTTCATCGTACACTCCTATGCTAGTTCACACTATTCCAACTGATTCACATGGAACGTTTCTGGTTGCGATTGGAGGTTTTAATCGACGACTTGTGTCTGATTCTCTCCTCAGCAGCGGCGCCTTCTGTAAGTGCTCTTGTTAATGGACTTGGAGAAGGAGTCATTAGTGCACTAAAACGCCTGGTGATCGCCAGCCCGTCTGGGTGAGCCGCTTTAATGAGGGACCTCTTATGTAAGGTTACCCCCCCTCTGCAGTGGCCTGATGGGGGTGTTCAGTCAGGATGGACCACTGCCCGGACATCGCTGTCTGGGCTGCGGCCTAATAGGAGCGTATGGCATGTATAGTGTGGTATAAGTGTGGTTCTCAAACACACACACACACACGCACAAGCATGCACTGACACAAACGCACACACGCATGCACTGACACACACAATTCAGACATACACTCACACTCCCACACATACACATGGACACACTCACACAGCCACAGACACACTCAAACAGAGACACACACACACACACCCACACAGACACACACTCACACACACAGAGACACAGACACACACACACACACACACACACACGCTCTCTTTCCCTTCTCTTCACTCACTCTCTCTCTCTCGCACTCACACACACACACACACACACACACACACACACACACACACACACACACACACACACATACACAAGTAATATCTGCTCAGTAAGCACTTTCACTTCCATAATACATTAAGCAAATCCAGTGCACAGCTAGACACTCCACAATGACACGTTTTTTATTGACTTTTTTATTTATTGACCAACTCTTATATGCAGAGACACCGCCTCCTTTATCTAAGACTGTCTTACCCCCTCACACAAACACTCACACACACGCACGCTCACACTCACACATAGACATGTGTTTCTCTCTCCCTCTGTATTCCTTTCCCTCCCACTCTCTCCCTCTCTTTCTGTCTCTCTCCTTTTCTTTCTCTCTCTCTCTCTCTCTCTCTCTCTCTCTCTCTCTCTCTCTCTCTCTCTCTCTCTCTCACCCCTCATTCTCTCTCTCTCTCTCTCACCCCTCACCCTCTCTCTCTCCCCCCTAATCCCCGGTCTCCCTGGGTGTAGTGGTCCGGTACGCACCTGGCTCAGAGCAGGGTTTACGGTGTCCAGAGCCAGACGTGCTTGTTGGAATGATGTAGATCCGTCTCCCTGTCTCCGGAATGGCGGCAGGTGCAAACCCCCCCCGACACGACAACACACCACGACACACCTCAGATTACACCACCACATATACTATATCACTCAACATAATATGTTAAGTGGGATGCAGAGATTGGTGAAAAAAATAAGATAGATTGGTCTGCAAAATGCATTTTTTGGCATATTATTTGGTCCGGCATCAAAATCTTTTCCTATCAAATATTCCTCTCAAAATCTCCCTTATGATTTATTCATTGGCTTACTAAATATATGTTTCCAGCAAAATATTGCAGCTACTGCATCCAATATGACCTTCATTGATATTGTAGATATCGCTGCCATTTAATATAATGACATCGCTATGAATAAAATGGTATGCCGCCCTATTGTGTAATGTTCCGCAGTGCAAAGACTTGACAGACCAGTAGTGTCTTGTTTGAACCCGGACACTACTGGGCATTGAGACACCAGCATCGTCCATCTCTTTCACTGAGAGGATTTATATCTGGAGAGGCGGGCTCTAGGACCCAGAGGCCACGCCTGTCAGTTTGAATATGCCCTTTGGCAAGGATTGCATGTATATGTGTATATGTGTGGGTGTGTGTCAGTGAGAAAGTGAGTCTATATGGGCATGGTGTGTGTGTGTGTGTGTGTGTGTGTGTGTGTGTGTGTGTGTGTGTGTGTGTGTGTGTGTGTGTGTGTCTATATACGTGCGAGTTTCGACTGGTGCACGCAGACGCATATGTGTGTGTGTTGGTGT
>NC_140272.1:5925310-6026423 GCF_964030765.1 Micromesistius poutassou
TGTGTGTGTGTGTGTGTGTGTGTGTGTGTGTGTGTGTGTGTGTACCTCGCTCTGATCCGCAGCTGAAGTGGTTTATCTACTCGAGGGCTCCCCCCCCCCCCCCCCCACAGCTATTAATAACACGTCCGCCTCTCTCCGGATGGTCGCCGTCCTGATGTACACCTCCCCATTTCCTCTTCCTCCCCCTCTCTCCCCCCCTCACCCCTCGGTCGCGGGGTCATCCATTGGAACCAGTTTCCTCTGGAGAAAACCCCCCCTCCCCTCGCCCCTCTCTCCCCTCACCTCTCCCTCCCCTCGCCTCCTCTCCCCTCCCCCCCTCACTCCCCTTCTCTCCCCTCACTCCCCCTCCTTCCCTCTCCCTCCCCTCCTTGCCCCTCCTCCCCCCCTCACTCACCCTCACTCCACTCCTCTCCCTCCCCCCCCTCACTCCCCTCTCCCTCCTCTCCCCTCCTCCCCTCACTCCCCTCCTCCCCTCTCCCTCCCCTCACTCCCCTCCTCTCCTCTCTCTCCCGCCACAAGGACTTGGGCCAGCGCTGGGACCATAGCGGAAGGGGTGACCACTAGAGAACGAAGGAAAGAGAGAGGGAACGGACGAGAGGGAGAGAGAGAGACGACAGAGGGCAGGAGTAAGAGAGGGTTAGAACGAAGGACAGAGAAAAAGAGAAATAGGGGGAGACGGAGGGAGAGAGAGGGAACGACGGAGGGAAAGTGTTTATTCAACACGGTGGGACCGGGGGTCCGGGGAGCCAGCCCCCCCTGACGGGGCTCAGAGTGGGCGGTGTTGTGATGGAGCTCCTATGGAGGCTATGACATGTGGTGCTTACAGTGTACCTCGGACCGGAGCCAGTCTCTGCTCGACCTGAGCTCTGACAGCTATGGGTAAGAAGAGCCATGGGACACACTCTGTGTACGTCTGGGAGGCACGCGCGCGGGTGTGTATATGTGTCGCGTGTGTTTTCAAATCACGACAGCGCTTGTCTTTTGTGTTAAGAGGTGAGGGGGTTTGTTGCTGCTCCTTGATTGGCTTGTTGATTTCCTGGTTGATTTTCACTGATTACTGCCAGACAATACAATGATGAGTTCAGTTGTGTAAATATCTTTGGGTAACACAAAGACACACCCGGTAATGATGAGTGAGCTCGGAACAATGTGTGCGTGTGTGTGTGTGTGTGTTTATTGTGTAGCGCCGCCAAGCACTCATTTGCTGGTTCAGGTCACATGACAAGGTTTCTACTTCAGAACGTAACCGAAACGAATTGAGAGTGTGTTGGTCATTCTAGGCTTCCGTAGGGACGGCCTCCCCTCGTCGCTAAGGCTTAGAAGGTACTGCTTTGTTGAGTTTTGTTCAGTTTCTACCGTCAATGTGGACACGTCGCAGCAGGAGAATGTAACCGAGTAACCACTGATAAACACGAGCGTACCTTTGATTGTGCGTGTGCACCAGGGCGCGTTTCGCTCATACATGCACCATCAGCTCGGTCCATAATCCACCAGTAATCTCACTTAGTGACAGACGCAAGGTGTGATGAGTTCATTATCGTCGAATGACAAAGTGATTAGTAGCCACACTTGAGGACTCCAATCTGTGTCTACCCCCACACACACACACACGCACACGCAGACACATGGACACACCTCTTAGCTCTCACGCCTACCCACACATCTGTTGCCTCACCTTTGTCAGCGAGCAGCTTATTACAAAGTGTTGTCAGTATTGTTGCCTGCCGCCGCTGGTGTGATGTGATGGCAGGGCTTTCATTCACCACTCATTCCTGGTGGAGCTCTGTCTCATCACTCCAGGGGTAGAGACGGAGAGGTTGGTGCTCACTGTTTGTGAGTTCCTGAGTGGTGGCTGTTGGCTAACAGGTGGTGAGAGATTGAACACGAGTCTGTTTGGTTTCACGGTTCCCTTCCCCTTTGCCAGGTTTTTGCCTAGGACGGCATGTGGTTCAGGAGGTAGGGCGGGTTGGCTGGTAACCAGAAGGTTTCTAGTTCAATCCCCAGCTCCTCCTAGCTGAGTCCCTGAGCAATGTCCCTGAGCAAGGCACCTGCACCATGCATGCCTTGCATGTCTGACTCCGCCGTCAGTGTTTGAATGTGTGCTTGAATTGGTGAATGTTAGGCAGTATTATCAAGCGCTTTGAGTGGCCACTGGTTAGAAAAGCGCTGTAGAAATGCAGACCATTTACAATGTTAGGGGGTTTTGGATTTAAGTTGTGCTTTGTTAATCCCAGATGGGAAATGCATGACTTCCAGGTCCACTAGCGCACTCTAGTTGTTTTGGTGGAGAATCAATACAAAGGTGTGTGTGTAATGGACATGGTTGTTTGTTTGTTGTTATTTAGTCTGCAGCGCTTAGAACTTGAACTGCTCAACTATTGATCGCATAGCTGTGATTGTTCTCGATCACCCATGTACGTCCCTTCAGATGAGACCGGCCAAAAGTCATGTCAGATATAGTAGCACCGCCATGGACCTGCCCTGTCACCCACCAGCCAGATCCGCTCTGAGCTCGCAGCAGCTGCAGGATAAATAGGGCCCAGCCGTTCCTTTCATACGATGATGAAACTCAAGTCGACGCGACAGGAAACACGCGAGCCGCGTACGCACTTAGATCCATCGCTAAACGGGCTGAGACCGGCCCGGCCCAGTCTGTCCTCACACTCCCTTCTCCTCTTCGATGCATTCCTGGTAGAAATCAACGTGGTTAGGAGAAGGTCTTTAATTTTCCAAGAGGTTTGACACAAGCTTCACTGAGGCTAGAACCGGCATGCTGTGCCTGTCACTGTGAATCTTGCTGATGGGCGAACGGGTTCAGAACAGAACGGAACAGCTCTTCACTGCTCTCCCGTTCCTCTGTGACTCATATTTGTCCCGGCTTCTCCTCTGCTCTCCACTTATTTCTAGAAGGTTATCCACAGTCTCACAACCGTATTTCAGTGAAACCTTCAGTGTCATTGCCTGTCTCCTTTTGTTCTCCTGGGAGGTAGCAGAGGTGGAGAGGGGGCGCTTTGTCATTATTGGAATGCGTCCTAATCTTCCCAGAGAGCATTTGGAAAGGAAGTGCCATTTCATACACACCCATATATGGGCCCGTGCCAGCGGGCTCACATCTGGTGCCGGGGAGCCTGGCAAAACAGGCAGGTGCACCGTGGGGTTGATTACTGTGTGTGTGTGTGTGTGTGTGTGTGTGTGTGTGGTGGGGGTTGGGAGGGGGAGGGGGGGGACACAATGGTGGTTCAATGTGACTTTGCAGCTATTGAAACTAATTTCTGTTATCAAGGTCCTCCTCTGGATGTATTTATACACACCCGGCTACTCACTGGAAAGCATGCATGTGTGTGTGTGTGTGTGTGTGTGTGTGTGTGTGTGTGTGTGTGTGTCTGTGTGTGTCTGTGTGTGTTTGGACATATGTGCACATGTGTCACACGTGATTGAGTCATGAGTCATGGGGTGTAAACTTAGTTTGTTGTTCTAAATGCAGATTCCCTAAATATGTTTGACCCGGTATTGACGGCGTTCCATCATCTAAAATAAACCATGACTGCGTCCGTCTGTCTGTCTGGCATTTTCCATTTATTTCCCGTTCCGAGGCTGTGGACTGTTATTTTACTGGGGTGTATCAAAGCTGACACGCTTCAAAGTGACACGGCGACTGTTTGACAAGGCGGCCATATTCCCGCGATTAGATTTATGTCCCCGTTTCGGCGGGTCGTTCATCATTGTGGGCGGCAGATTGGAGATGGAGTCGCCGTGCCCGCCGATGGACAGGTAGCGGCTGGTCCCCGGTGGAACGTGACAAATGTGAGGAAAATGAAACAGCTCTGGCCAATTATCTCCAACTCCCCGCCACAGATAGTCCTCAGCTCCTCGGGGAGATTAGAGGAAATGAACTGTGAGTAAGACCGTCTTTTAAAGAGCCAATGGCAGCCCCCGCTATCCCAGAAACTCTGTCACAACCTTCCAGTCTTTTTCTTGTTCAAATTATACCAAAATAATTAATGTGTAATTGATGGACCTCGGAATGGAGCTGTGAAAGTAAGAGATCCCAGAAGGGCAGAGGCGGCAGCTCTGTGTCGAATACTCCAGTCTAAACCGGAATAGATTTCTAAACTAGTGTCCAGGAATTTACTTGACAGGAAGTAGGGATGTTGCTATTAAGACTATAACCCGTTTTTCGCTTTGGTATGTGGAACCCTTGCGGTTCGGAACAAATATTGAAACAACCTCTAAAAAGGGTTGTTTTGTGAACACACTGCCTTAATTGGCGTGCTGGGAAGCTCCACACAGCTACATCATTCATTATGGATGCCATCCTTGCAACTAGTTTTCTCATTTGTTTGGCTGCCTGCGTTCACCACAAGCGCTGTTATTGTGAAGTTCTAACCGAAACCGCCCCAAAAAAAAGCAATCACTGGGATGTGAAGTGGAAGACCACACAAGTAACCATCACCGCATTACCCTTAAACCGCCGTCGTCAGCACAAAGAGCAGAAAACAACGTGTTTGTAGGCAGCGTCGGGCATTCCGTGTGGGTTGGACGGGGCTCCTGTTGGCCTCACATCCTTGGGTAGAGATAAACGACTCCTTCTGCATGGGAACCACCGGTTTGAGGAAGGCCTTTTTGCTGCCTCAGCAGGAAGGCGGATGTGGAAAGGATTGAACCCCAGACCGGTCTGATTCTCAGAGCCAGGACCGCTTGACCTCGAGGACTGATCCCAGAGCAGTGAGCCTTAAGCAAGGCCTGCCGTGTAGTGTGCATGCGTGTGTGTGGAGACGTCTGGTTATGCCAGTGAGCGAGTGGGAAAGATATTGAAAGTTGTTCCTATTTACAATGTAGTTCATGAATAATGTATACCAGTTTAGCATCCAAATGTGCAACACAAGGTTGATACTACTTCAGCCCTGTTTTAAATCCATTTTGTTCAAGTGCTTGTGAAGCAGCCATGTCTTACAGGCCACAGCAGGGTTGAGTTCGACTGGGAAGGAATTAGTAAGAAACAAAAGTAAAAGAAGCACAATTCCTGGATATTCCCGCCATGTTATTGTATCTGTCTCTGAATCCCCTGCTATCAGAAGGAACTTGTTTCATCACGACACTACCCTCAGGAGTCAAGGTCACCATCAGCTTCTCTCAGAGACCCTGGGACGACACACCTTTGCAAAAGGTTTTACTTCCATCTCTGTTGTTTTCCGAGTTGTCCATTTGAATCTCCTTCACGGTTCCCAGGTTTGTTGTGAGCATTTGAGCTCTGCTCCGCAGACTCAATGCAGCACTTTGTTACTCTCACTGAATTACACTTGAGCCTAATCCGGCCACTGGCTTTGTTTTACAACCAAGGAGCTTTTTATTCTTCAAGGCTAGCTGCTGCTCAGCCGTCGACAGCCAACCGTGGCCCGGCGCACTTTAAACCTCTTAGCCAATCACAGCAGTTTATGAGGCGGGGAGCGAGTGAGCAGATTATGACAATTAGTTCTGCATGGGGCCGTCGAGAAGTGGCAGTGCGGCGCCACAATGCCGGGAGCTCAAACAGTGTGGTATTGATGCTACAGTGTAGTATTTATGTGTTGTGTAAGGGTCAGTTTAGTTTGCTGTGAGGTACAGCAAAGCCGATTGAACCTGAAATATATAACATAATAATGGCACGTTGCTTTGCTCGTTCAATCAAGGAGTCACCTGTGCTCTCGATGTGTGTGTGTGTGTGTGTGTGTGTGTGTGTGTGTAACGTATCAAAGTGTAACAAGCCCTATTTACAGTTTTACATCATGTTCCAGTAAGACTGCCTGACTGCTCTGACTGCTCCTATAAATACTCTCTCCGGTCTTTATAACCCGCGGAGGAGATCAAAGTTCAGAGTGTGTGTCCGGCCTCACATGACTCACACTCAGCACAGGCGGAAGAAGACCTCTAGTGTGTACCACGCCGACTCCTGTTCCTCTGCAGGCAGCACCGACCGACCGGACCCCAGCCCGCTGTCATTGCTGACGTCTCCTTGTGTGTGTGTGTGTGTGTGTCCTCTCCTCTCTCTCTGCGCAGCGTGGAAGGTGATGCTGCAGGCGGTGAGGCCGGACCCTCGCTGGGCCCTGGAGGAAGCTACGCTTGCGTCCCCATAAGCCACCACCACCGGGAAGCGGGCCCCCGGTCCCTGGAGCACCTGGACGGTGACGGAGGCGGCGGCGTTGGCGGGCAGCTGTACGGACACATCGTGGTGCTGCCGGGACACCAGCGGCCCCGCAGGCCCAAGCTCCAGCCCTCGCACTCGGTGATCCGCAAGCAGGCGGAGGAGGAGGCCATCAAACGCTCCCGCTCGCTCTCCGAGAGCTACGAGCTCTCCGCCGACCTCCAGGACAAACAGGTGAGGAGCGGGGGGGGGGGTGGAGCGGGTGAGGGGCGGGGGTGGAGGTGGAGGTGAGGAGCTGGGGTGGAGGTGCCAGTGGAGGTGGCAGTGGAGTGGGTGAAGAGCAGGGGTGGAGCGGGTGGAGGTGGTGGTGAGTGGGGGAGGAGCAGGTGGAGGGTGTGGTGGAGGTGGTAGAGGTGTTGGAGGGGAAGGAGGGCGAGGAGGTGGTGGCTGAGGAAGCGAGTGGTGGGAGGGGAAGGTGGTGGTTAGAAAGTGGAAGAGGAGGTGGTGGGGGTGGGGGTGGAGGAGTTGAAGAGGAAGGAGGGGAGAGATGGTGGTGTAATTTAAACTTTACTAATTTATTGAGGTGATAGGGGTGAGTAGAAGGTGGAGATGGAGGAGGAGGTGGAGGTGGTGGAGGGTGTGGCTGAAGGAGCCGAGGATGGAGGAGGTGAGGGGAAGGAGGGCAAGGAGGTGGTGGCATTTAAACTCCCGGGGGAGGAGGAGGAGGAGGCTGAGAGGGTGTGGAGGTGGCGGAGGGGGTAGCTAGAATGTGGAGATGGAGAAGGAGAGGCTATGGAGAAGGTGGAGGGTTGTAGTTGGTGTCATTTCAACCGTACTCATGAGTCATCTCTCTCTGTTCCCTGCTCAGGTGGAGATGCTAGAGAGGAAATACGGCGGCCGGTTCATCACGCGCCATGCGGCCCGCACCATCCAGACGGCCTTCCGCCAGTACCAGATGAACAAGAACTTTGAGCGCCTCCGGAGTTCCATGTCGGAGAACCGCATGTCCCGCCGCATCGTCCTGTCCAACATGAGAATGCAGTTCTCCTTTGAAGGGCCCGAGAAAGTCCACAGTTCCTACTTCGAGGGGAAGCAGGTGTCCCTGACGGACGACATGGGCAGCGCCGGCGCCAAGCTGGGCGCTCTGGTCGCGGCCGAGCACGCCGGCGCCGGCGGGGGGGACCTGGGCGGCGGCGGCGGCGGCGGCGTGCTGCCCAAGACCCCCACTGCCCAGACCGACTTCACGGACGCCATCACCGAGCTGGAGGACGCCTTCTCCCGGCAGGTCAAGTCCCTGGCCGAGTCCATCGACGACGCCCTGAACTGCCGCAGCCTGCACGGCGAGGACGGCCCGCCGGACCCCCTGCCGCCGCGCTCCCACCCGGACCCCGAGCGGGACCTCGGCCACCTCCTGAGCTACCAGACCAAGCCCTCCTCGCTGTCCTCGGAGCCCCGCAAGCTGGACGAGATGCGCGCCTCGTACAGCGACGTGACGCTGTACATCGACGAGGAGGAGCTGTCCCCGCCGCTGGCGCTGACCCAGTCGGGGGAGCGGCCCTCCAGCACGGAGTCGGACCTGCGGCTGCGCTCGCTCAACTCCTCCCAGGACTACTGGTCCCTGGTGCACAGCAAGGAGGACGCCAAGGGCGACACGGACACCAGCTGCCGCAGCACGCCCTCCCTGGAGCAGCAGGAGCAGCGGCAGGAGCGGCTGCGCGTGGACCACCTGCCGCTGCTCACCATCGAGCCGCCCAGCGACAGCTCGGTGGAGCTGAGCGACCGCTCGGACCGCGGCTCGCTCAAACGGCAGAACGCCTACGAGCGGAGCATCAGCAGCCAGCAGGGCAGCCCCAAGCACGGGGGGCTGCCGCCGCGGGGGCCGCCGCGCGGGGCTGACGAGGACCCCGCCACCGCCGCCGCCACCGCCATGGGCAGCGCCCCCCGACACCACCACCACCACCACCACCACCACGCAGCGCACCACCACCAGCGGGCGCGGCAGCTGGAGGGCCACCTGGCCATCAACGGCACGGCCAACCGGCAGAGCAAGTCGGAGTCTGACTTCTCGGACGGGGACAACGACAGCGTGAACAGCACGTCCAACTCCAACGACACCATCAACTGCAGCTCCGAGTCGTCGTCGCGGGACAGCCTGCGGGAGCACACGCTCAGCAAGCAGACGTACCACAAGGAGACGCGCAACAGCTGGGACTCACCCGCCTTCAGCAACGACATCATCCGCAAGAGGCACTACCGCATCGGGCTCAACCTCTTCAACAAGTACGTAGGTCCCCACCCCCCCCCCCCCCCCCTGAGGTCACATGACCTACGAGAGGAGATCAGAGAGGAGGTGGAGGGCGACTTTGGGAAAACTAGAATCAGCCTGCGCGTTTTCATTGCTGTTTACTGAGGCTTGAGAACGTCAGGGCGGTAATTGTTGTTTTAGTCGCAGTGAATACGCGCTCTCTCCCCATCAGTCGTCACCTGCAGTGAAACCAGAGGGGTGAGACAGTGTATACAGAGACAGGGTGGTTTAGAAGCAGGTGGAGGACACATATGATAGCCTGACCAACAGACTATCCAGCCTTGCCATCACATGGTTGAGTGCTTATGTGCGGTTCTTCGCAGTGAACCGTCACACTCGTCTATTTTCATATGCAAGCGAGTGCTGCTCCGACCGCGTGTTGTGAGAGAATGTCGGTCTGTTTTGCTTTAATCAGAGGTGATTGAGGATTTGCTCTGCCTCCGAACCAGACATTATGTTCCTTTTAATCAACATGTGTCATTAGGCAAGTGGAGAGAAAAAACTGCCTTCCCACCCACACACACACATGCACACGCAGAAACACACACAATCACACTCACACTCTGTCTCTCTCTCACTCACTCACTCACTCACACTCTCACTCACACTATCGCTCTCTCTCTCTCTCTCTCTCTCTCTCTCTCTCTCTCTCTCTCTCTCTCTCTCTCTCTCTCTCTCTCACACACACACATAATCTTACACACACACACACACACACACAGACTAGGCCTATGCATAAACACAGTCACTCACTGCCCACATCTCATTCCCTGTTATTACCCTCCTCCCTCTCTGGACCACATTCATCCCGGCGTAACAAGTGCACAGACGTGATCACAGATGCTGACGCCGTCCCCTCTTCCTGTCCTCTGAATGTCTCTCTTCTGACCCCTGCTGTCTCCCTCTCTACCTCCGCCCCCCCCCCCCCCCCCCCCCCCTGCTGTGTTGCCAGGAAGCCAGAGAAGGGGGTCCAGTATCTAATCGACAGGAACTTCGTCCCGGACACCCCCGTGGGCGTCGCCCACTTCCTGTTGCAGAGGAAGGGCCTGAGCAGGCAGATGATTGGAGAGTTCCTGGGCAACAGACAGAAGCAGTTCAACAGGGACGTGTTGGAGTGAGTGACATCGGCTCAACCTAATCATAACCCTTACCCCTTAAGTGTCCTACTTTCCCTCACCACTTGACTCTCTAACCTTAACCCCTTAACCCCCCTGGATATGTTTTGACCTGTTGTCCTCATCACAGCTACACTGATTCAAACTGTCATTTGATGTGAAATCAGTTTATTACTCTCAGCGAGTTTTCCAGGTTTCTATTGCAAAATATCTGTTGCAAAATATCTTCAATGAAACTTACAAATCCACACTAAATAAAACTAGATCTAAACCCCCAAACTGGCGCTAACCGTACCCCAGACAGAACACTTGATTCATCCTGGAAGGGGACTCGGAACATGTGTTAGAGCAGCACAAGCACAGTGCAAATCCAACAAGAGAATATCAAATCAGAATGAAAAGTCCTGTTTATTCCTGCTGATCCGTGCGCGCCAGTGTGCATGAGGATGCTTGGGTGAGCATTACTTAAATGTGTACTTCACACTCCAGTATTAATTGTATTCTCTGATTATTTAACCCCAACTGTAACTTATTTTGGGGAAACGCCATCTGCTGAATGTAAATTCATTAATTCAAGTATTTGATCTGGCTGTATGGTTCGGGGTAGCACTGCAGATGAAACAACGTTCTTCTATCCATTCAGAGTCTGTGTTATATCCACGCTCATTCCTAGTCCATATGTCACTGAGTTCAATTCCAGCCCACTGAAACTAATGACTGAATGTGTGCATGTTGAGTGACTGTAGCAGTGATTGAGACTTCACTGATTACGCCGTTAGGGACCAGACCACTTCCCGAGGTACTGCTGAGGAAGACATATGGGTCGTATAAGTCATATAAGTCCACTCCAAGTGGCACTTGCAGCCTGTAATTGCTGCTTTGCTCTGCTGAAGCTCAGCTGCTCAGACTTGACAGAACGCTGACATGCCTCATCACTGGTAGAACTCATTGTTCTCCTAGGAGGTGAGGGCCACATTTCAACAACAACATGAACGTCGACCCCTTTCCCACTGACCTTTCGTTGACCCCCCCAGACCCATACACGTGCAGTATGGCATCATGGCCACACGTCTGTCCCAGTGATAACTGTTTGGTGTTTAGCTCCGAGATCTCACCAGCGCTGTATATTCCGTATCGACAACTTTACAGGACAGACGCTTTTATCCAAACCGACTTACAATTAGTACATTTGTCTGAAGAAAGAGGGGCAAAGTCCAGACGAACTCTGAACAAGTGAGTTTTTAATATTAAGCGGAAGCTGGTGAGCGACCCTGCGGTCCTGACATCGGCAGGGAGCTCGTTCTACCACTGCGGTGCCAAAACTGAGAATAGTTGACTTTGATGATCAACCTTTGCTTGCTCTTAGCCCATTGCTTGCTCTTAGCCCTTAGACCCCACCCTTGAACTCCAGTGAAGTTCACTGAGATGCAAAGCAGATGCAGATCATTCACAGCTGATCTACATTGATGACATGACGCCCAATTACTAAAGAGCTGCTTTGGCCCACGCCTCTGAATCCAAATGACGGACATTTGACCTTTGTTCCTCGAGCATGACCCTCTCCAAATGAATGTCTGGTCCACTCCCAGTTCAAAGCCTCGTCCGTCACTATCGATGGCTCACGGGATATACTACCCACTTAAAGAATGGTTAATTCACAGTCTGTGTGCGTTGTGTGCGAGTGTGTCGGAGTGATTAAGTGTTTGATTGAAGATTCACCCCCAACACTGCATTAAAGCAAAATTTCACCCTTTCTGCTCCCAAAAGTTGCTTGGACTGATTAGCTTATTAGCTTATCGTGCAAAGCATTTCATGCCACGATGATGTTGGCTTCTGCAAGGTAAAATGGTCTAAATGCTAATCGGCTGAAAAAAAGTGATTAAGGTCAGGACATTTTGGTAGATCAAAAAACAAGATTTCCATATTAGGCCAAATATGCAAAATGGATAAAATTGCTTTAAAGTCACATTTTGTGACATTTCATCTTGCTCAAACCTTGAAATCAACCGGACATGTCTTTAATTAATGCTGCATGCATAAAGCTTTTAAAGTATAGGATGACAGACTCTCTCATCTTAGACATGTGAGCGGTTGCACTGTGCTCGATTTATTCTGTCTGACCGGCTGCCTCTGTGTCTCTGTCTCCCCCCAGCTGTGTGGTGGATGAGATGGACTTCTCAGCCATGGAGCTGGACGAGGCCCTGAGGAAGTTCCAGGCCCACATCAGGGTCCAGGGCGAGGCCCAGAAGGTGGAGAGGCTCATTGAGGCCTACAGGTGGGGCGGTGCTCCATCACACCCGTCTATACGGCCCGAAGGCCTCCACTAAGCCTGGGGCTAAATTTGATGGCGCATGGCATTAACACTGCGCGGGTTAGCGGTTTGAGTCCCAGTGGTGCTAGCCTAGCCCCATAATATGTGTCGGTTGTTTAAGGTCCACAGTTTGAGTACAGCAGGGTTCGAAATGGCGACACGCCCGCACGCCCAGGTCTAGTAACTTTACTATCGGGCTAGTAACTCTATGCACTTGCCAGCTCGTGTGTCTGTGTGCAACTTTACAACCCCTTTGCATGGTGCGTCTTTTACAAGCATTGCGGCCGTCATCGCGAACCTATTTTTGCTATTGTAAACCTCTCTTGCACAGCATAAGATTGGTCCTATTTAGAACACGCTGCAGACGTGTTTTCATAATTTGTTTATTCAAATGTTTTTTGTCCCTTCTGATAACCCATAGGGTTCATGCATGTGTTGCTAGGATACCATTTAATAAAGTTTGCGATCAATCTTGTGGGTAAGCCACATAATCTTTACGGTAAACATAATCTTAGGTTTAGAAGTGAAGGTCACACAGGAGTAGCCTATATTTTTCAGAGTTTGCCTGAATGCTAATCGTGTAGCCTACACTGTTAAATGTTGGGTGATTTGTATATAACTAGCATTTTTTAATAATTTATAAAACATAAAAAATGGATGGAGATGTAAATGAGGAGATGTGAATAATAGCAGTGAGGTGAGGTTTGTGGCTGGTGAGGCACTGACATTTTCAGTCAGATTCACAAATATATAAACCCAATAGAGTAGCTTAAATCATCAAATCTATTCTTGAGGTTCTAAACAAGAAATTTGGCTTTGAACGTGAGTAGTCCATTGAGTCCTATGTCCCGTCGCTGGTCACTTTAAACACAGGCGCGCATAGCCCAATCATATAGCCAACTGAAATTAATTCAAAGGCCCACACAAAAGGCCCAAGCTAACAGGAAAAAATCCCCAAAATTAACACAAGAGGCTCTGTTGGTAGCGTGACCCCAGTGAAGTAAAATTAACGTTAACACGAAAGCAGCTTATTGATATGAAAATCAACTCTTTTCCTTGAAAGTCTACATAATCCATCCATCGAAGTTTTAGGCAATCAACTAGGCTACGTCCTGCGCTGCCTGCCACTGATCCATGTAGCACCGACGTTAATAAGTTCTGGGCCAACTCAATGAAATCCTCTCCTTCAATCGAACGAAATGAATATCCACAACCCTTACAGTGGACATAAACAGGTTCATATCCGCCTGACTACTAAGTAGAAATACTTCCAAAGTAGACGTCCCTTCGTTTTCCGTGGTTGATAAACTCCTGATGCCACCTACGTCTCCCATCATCTGCGCTGCGCACATACAGGGCCGGTTCTACACTGAATTGTGCCCTAGGCCCTTCACTCCACCTCCACGTCAAAATAATGCCCAAAGCCCAAGTGTGAGAAAAACTGAATCGCAATCGTAAAAAAAAAAGTAAGAATTGAGTGAGAGTGAGAATTGCAATTTTATGAACATTTGTGAACATTACTTGCCTTTAAAAATTTGGGATAAACGTTTTTGTGTATTTAGTTTCGGATGACGAGAATGTTCCACATCTTTCATTACGATTTCTTTTCAGAAACGGTCAACACTTTTGCTCACAATTTGTCTACATGCTACCGTATGGTGAGACTCTTTGTCCAGAGACGTGTAATCGAACGCCAAAATCAATGGACAGCAGCAGCACCGATCCCCATACGACATTTATCCAATGTTAGAATTATCAGGTCCTAGAATTATCCACCCTTGTTATCCGAGCATATCTGAGTGCCTGTGCCGAATCCGAATCGTTCCAAATTGTTTTTCCAAGTCATGTCACTTGTCAAAGCATGAAAAGGAAATGACATCACCTGGCACGAGGTAATGAGGGGGCGTGTAAGTATTCCAAGTGACGGCTTCTTCTTCCTCATTTGTGAAGTGGTTTTGAAAGGTGGAACGGACACCCATTGTGAGCCCTAGAGTGCTGTTTATTTCCCCCTCAGATCGCGTCACAGTGGAACACTGTTAGACACAAGCGAGAGTAAGCGCTGCTCATCCCAGCCAGGGTGAAATCTGGTGGTGATAAGACGGTGGTTATCTGCATCTGAAGGCGAGGGGTCCCAGCTATAACTGATCATTTAGCATTTACATTTACGGGATTTTGCAGACGCTTTTATCCAAAGTAACTTACAACCATTCATTCACACATTCACACACCGACGGTGGAGTCAACTACGCAGGTCGACAGCCATCTGGTCAGGAGCAGTTAGGGTGAGCTGTCTTGCTCAGGGACACCTTGACACTCAGCTAGGAGGAGCCGGGGATCGAACTAGCAACCTTCTGGTTACCAGCCAACCTGCTGTACCGCCTGAGCTACTGCCGCCCCCTGTCCGTGGCACACAGACCCCAGATATGATCCATAGGATCTCCACGGAGGTCACCTCCAAGAGTCGCTGAATCATAGTATGTGACTGTGTCTCGGTCTTTGGGCTGGGCGGAAGATCCATCACTCTTATGGCCGGCCAGGAGATTGCAGAGTTGCAGGCCCATGTCAGTATTGATTCCCCTGGTGGAACGAGGAGGGAGTTATTGGAGAAATGATTAGTTTCCAATAAAGATCTCCAAAGGTTGGGTTCAAACCTGGATTCATTCATGTGTTTTTGTGTGCATGTGCGTTTGTGTGTGTGTATGTGTGTGTGTGTGTGTGTGGGTGGGTGGGTGTTTATATGTGTGTAGTTGTGTGTGTTTATATGTGCGTCTGTGTGTGTGTGGCTGTATGTGTGTGTACGTGTGTGTGTGTATGTGTGTGGCTGTATGTGTGCGTACGTGTGTGTGTGTGTGTGTGTGTGTGTGTGTGTGTGTGTGTGTGTGTGTGTGTGTGTGTGTGTGTGTGTGTGTGTGTGTGTTTTTGTGTGCATGTGCATTTGTGTGTGTGTGTGTGTGTGTGTGTGTGTGTGGGGGTGTGTGTGTGTGTGTGTGTGTGTGTGTGGGTGTTTATATGTGTGTAGTTGTGTGTGTTTATACGTGCGTGTGTGCGTCTGTGTGTGTGTGGCTGTATGTGTGTGTACGTGTGTGTGTGTGTGTGTGTGTGTGTGTGTGTGTGGCTGTATGTGTGCGTACATGTGTGTGTGTGTGTGTGTGTGTGTGTGTGTGTGTGTTTATATGTGTGCATGTGTTGTGTGTGTGTGTAGCTCCCAAGCTTAGCGTGTTCTCGCGTGTGTTTTGCAGCCAGCGCTACTGCATCTGTAACCCGGGCGTGGTGCGACAGTTCCGGAACCCGGACACCATCTTCATCCTGGCCTTTGCCATCATCCTCCTCAACACGGACATGTACAGCCCCAATGTCAAGCCCGAGAGGAAGATGAAGCTGGAGGACTTCGTCAAGAACCTGAGAGGTACTAACTATTACTATATACTATACTAGTATATATTATATATATATACTATAACCCCTCTGGTGATTCCTCCCCTGTGCACACAGTAAATGGTAATTGCACTGCATTTATACAGTGCTTTTCTAACCAGTGGCCACTCAGAGTGCATTACGATATCAACTAACATTCACCCATTCATGCACACATTCATGCACACGTTCACACACCGTCGGTGTGTGAATGTGCACCACGCAGGTCAACCACGCAGGTCGACAGCCAGCTCATCAGGAGCAGTGAGGGTGAGGCGTCTCGCTCAGGGACACCTCGACACTCAGCTAGGAGGAGGCGGGGATCGAACTAGCAACCTTCCGGTTACCAGCCAACCTGCTCCGCCTCCTGAGCCACATGCTGCCCCACCCATAGCCACATCCACACCTTAATCCGCAAACACACCGCTCCTGAGTTGTGGGTACCATACCCTCTGAGGTATCCATCTCCAGGTGAACGTTGGTGGTTATTGAGTTATCAAACAACGGACATTATCCAAAGTGAATTGAGATACAACTTTCTCTAGGATGCACAGAGGCAGGCAGTGGACATAGGGGATCGGACCCTGTGCCTTTGAGCAGGGAGTTGAACTGCGACTCTCCCCTGCCCCCTTATGTGTATTATTAGGGTGTTGGTACAAAGCAAAGCTCCTTGCGGCCCATGGCATTCCACTTTTCATTAAAACATTGAGCTTAACTAGTCGGTGAATTAGTGATTTGTTTTGTGGGAGGCGTGTTGGATCTGAGCCAGTGTTCGGTCGGGTTTCTCTCCAAAGGGGAATTAGCTCTGGGTGGATGGGAGGGCTAACTCATTTCACCGTCCGGTGGTGGCGTGGTAATTAAAGTGTAGCATAAGGAGGAGGAGGAGAAGGAGGAGGAGGAGGAGGAAGAGGAGGAGGAGGAGAGACGTCCTCTGTGACTCCTGCTAGTTGTTTCTCTGAAGGGAGGAATTCAGACACAACCAGGGGTCATATCTCAGTCTGGGTTCATAACTTGTGATCATTAATCACAATTTCTCTCTCTCTCCCCCCCCCCCCCCCTCTCTCTCTCTCTCCCTCTCTCTCTCTCCCCCTACCCTGCCCTCCCCCCCCCTCTCTCTCTCTCTCCGCCCCTCTCTCTCTCTCTCTCCCCCCCCCCCCCCCTCTTTCTCTCTCTCCCCCCCCCCCCCCCCCCCCCAGGGGTGGACGATGGGGAGGACATCCCCAGGGAGATGCTGGTGGGGATCTACGAGCGCATCCGGAAGCGGAGCTGAAGACCAACGAGGACCACGTGTCCCAGGTCCAGAAGGTGGAGAAGCTCATCGTGGGGAAGAAGCCTGTGAGTTCCTCCACCCCCTCCACCCTCTCCACCTCCACCACCCTCTCCACCCCCACTCCCTCCATCCCCTCCACCCTCTCTACCTTCTCCATAACCTGAACCTTGTCAACTTCTCCATCGCCTCCACAGCCTCCACCCCCCTATACCCTCTTCACCTTCTTCACAACCTCAAGCCTCTCCATCCACTCGAACTTCTCCACCCCTTCCACCCCCTCCCCCTCCACCCCTTCCACCCCCTCCCCCTCCAGCCCTCTACCCCCCCCCCCCCATTCCCCCCTCCCTCCTCCACCCTCTCCACCCCCTCTACCCCCCCACCCCCTCCAGGGTCTAATGGGCCGAGACTATTTCCCCCTTTATTTTTCCACTCTGTCTAAATCTTTCCAGAAGTGCACAGACATTCAAACATAAACACACACACACACACACACACACACACACGCACACACTGACCGAGTCAACACACACACACACACACAGACACACACCGAGGCGAGCTATTCCCATTCCCCCATGTACTATTCAATGGTCCGACACGAGCAATGGTGGATCATACACACGGTCACAACAAGCAGGAGAAAGTTAAACAAACACACACACACACACACACACACACACACACACACGGCCACATAAAGACACACCCACACACACACACTCAAAGACACAGACACACACACACACACAAAAACACATGCACGCACACTTACTCACCCAGTCACACATACACACACACATACACACAAAGATAAAGACACACACACACACACACACACACACACACAGCATCCCTAACAAGAGCAGATGCCTCTTGAATTTCGGCACTTCTAATATCTCACGCCGGCCGGAGACTCTCAAGCTGTGTCCCTCGTCTGGGGCCCCTGAGAACCGGAGGGGCCTGAGACGAGGGACACAGGAAGAAGAGGAGCCAACCGTCCAATCAAAATCGACCCCGTATCACTGGGGTCCTGCCCCTGTCAGCCCTGATCTGAAGTCAGGTGACTCCTCTCCGTCGCCTCATTCCTTATTCCTCACACTCACCCCCGCCCGGTGGACAGGAAGTGAGTCATCTGGCGGGCCCCGGAGCCTCTCACCCATTTCATTATCACAGCGGCGTGGAGCTGGATTAGGATTCCTCTAAAGGGCATATGTTTGACTGTCTGGCTTCCTGCAGGAGGGGGAAGTCTCTTTTAATAAACCCTGTGTTCTGGTGACGGTCTAGTAATATGTTCCTCTCTATCTCTGTCTCTCTCTCCTTCTCTCTCTCCATTTGTCTCTCTCTCTCTCTCTCTCTCTCTCTCTCTCTCTCCCCCCCCCCTCTCTCTCTCTCTCTCTCTCTCTCTCTCCCCCCCACTCCCTCTCTCCCCCTCTCTCTCTCTATCCATGCTTGACTCCCCAGATCGGCTCTTTGCACCACGGTCTAGGCTGTGTAAGTATTCCTTCCTCTTATCTCTTTGAGTCCTATTCAAACCCACTGTGTTGAGCCCTGGACCAATAGCACTCCCATGAAATATGACTGAGCCGAGGCTGCCTTACCTGCATGCCTCCTCCACCTCCTCTCCTCCCCTCCCAAGTCTTTCCCGGGGGTGATAAATGCAGCCGCTCTATTGAATATTTAGCAGGAGCTTTTATCACAAAATGTGTGATTTATTGTAGATCTAGGTCAGTGGGTAGCCAGAAGTGGTTAGGTCATCTTCCTCAAACCTACAGGTAGGCTGTGGTTATTGGGGATGGATCCCAGAGCCGTTCGGCTGGGGGTTGAATCCCCTCTAGTGTAGACTATCCTGACCTTATTGAGAGTGATTGTGTGTGTGTGTGTGTGTGTGTGTGTGTGTGTGTGTGTGTGTGTGTGTGTGTGTGTGTGTGTGTGTGTGTGTGTGTGTGTGTGTGTGTGTGTGTGTGTGTGTGTGTGTGTGTGTTTGTGTGTGTTTGCGTATATGTGTTTGTGTGTATGGTTGTGCATGCGTGCGTGAATGTGTGTGTGTGTGTGTGTGTGTGTGTGTGTGTGTGTGTGTGTGTGTGTGTTTGTGCGTGTGTGTGTGTGTGTGTGTGTGTCTGTGTGTGTGTGCAGGTCCTCTCCTTGCCCCACCGGCGGCTGGTGTGTTACTGTCGTCTCTTCGAGGTCCCAGACCCCAACAAACCCCAGAAACTGGGCGTGCACCAGAGAGAGATCTTCCTCTTCAACGACCTGCTGGTGGTGAGCTGCTGGCACCAGCCTCCCTTCCCACCACACCAGTATCAATGACAGCAACCCACTCTGAAATCAATAATGCATCTTACTTCTATCAAACCTTTCTAAAAGAATAAAAGACTCAAAATAGATCAAATGGATGAAAGTCTAAATAGTATTGTGAAAGTCCCCATAAATTATTTAAATGCTTATATAAATGACATGAACAAACATGAATAAACCATAATCATAAGTCGATTAAAAGTGATAAAGACCATAACAATACAACAGCCCACCCACTGCCCACCCGGGGTTACCCACAACCCCCAGGGGCAGCACAGGACTGGTGGGTGTGGTGAGCAGTGGTCCTTATCTGATGAACAGCTGATGACATGTACAGTGATAACATCTCTTTGATGCTGGATGGGAAAACCCAGACCAGAAGCCCACTTTAACCCAGGTCACGTGGGGGTCTTAGAGGGTCCATGTCCCGGTGAAACACTGAAGATGATTGTTTTGTTTCCTCCACAGGTCACCAAGATCTTCCAGAAGAAGAGGAACTCGGTCACGTACAGCTTCAGGCAGTCCTTCTCCCTGTACGGCATGCAAGTCATCATCTTCGAGAACCAGTGTAAGGATACTGGGACAAGTTTTTACCTAGTCCAAATTATATTAGAATTTATTCATTTCATTGTTATTATTTTGAAGAATGATTTAGATTTTTTTAACTAACAACTGTCCCGTCTCGTTCCTGCTTGGCTGGGCAAATCAATGAAAAACGTATCACTGTCGTCATGGTTCCCCCAGATTACCCGAACGGAGTACGGCTGACGTCGGCGGTCCCGGGAACGGACATCAAGGTGCTGATCAACTTCAACGCCCCCAACCCCCAGGACCGCAAGAAGTTCACCGACGACCTCAGGGAGTCTGTGGCCGAGGTCCAGGAGATGGAGAAGTACCGCATCGAGTGTAAGCGGCCCTCTGGGGCCCCTGGTACAGGGCGGGGGTTGTCATGACCATGTCAAATGTAGTAACATCACAAGTGGGAGTGGCTGACCAGGCTTGTAACAGATGGATCAGTCTACTGACCTACCCAGAATACATTTACATTCAAGGCATTTAGCAGATGCTTTTATCTAAAGCAGCAATAAGTGCATTTGTCAGAAAAAAAGAGAAACGATATATCGTTGTCAGTACAGTAAGGCTAGGAGGAGTGGATTGAACTAGCAACCTTCCGGTTACAATCAACCTGCTCTACCTCCTGAGCTAAGCCGACCCCCCATATCTTCACACAGACAGTGGTCTGTGGACAAGTGGTTCCATCTAGTATCTCTTGGAAGCCCCCCTCCTAGTAGTAATATATCCTGTTTCACGGATTCTCCTTTCTCCTTGTTGTCAGATTTACGTTTTAACCGCTCTCGATTTTCTATGATCTATTTCTGAATACCCCCTGCAGTACTCCAAAGTACCCCTAGGGATAAGAGTATCCACATTTGAGAACCACTGGCCTAGAAGCCCACCCCCCAGTAGTATTACACACTGTTTCAGTCTTCATCTTCCTCTACCCTTGCCTCTAACTCTGATCTTCTCCTCCGCAGCCGAGCTGGAGAAGCAGAAGGGCGTGGTCCGGCCTAGCATGTTGCAGGGGTCAGGGGTCAAGAAGGACACTGGGAACGGCCACCTGAGCCGTGCCAGCCTGGACGACAGCTACGCCATAGGGGAGGGGCTTAAACGGAGCGCACTCAGTAGCTCCCTGCGAGACCTGTCGGACGCAGGTGAGAAGGCGTTGCCCACCGGCCGTGGCAGTGACAGTGACATGGTGTAGAGGGTGTTGGGCTCCAGGCCGAGAGGTCCTGGGTTCGATTCCACCCTGATTTCCACACCGCTGTATTAACTATTATAAACTGAGTATTAGCGACTGTATAGCAGAAGCTGTGGTCCAAAAACGGCTTACAGTGAATTGAACTGTAGTTTAAATGGGTGATATCATGCCATCAGCCGTTCGAAAATCGGCCTTTCCCTGTGCCCTAGTGACATCACTAGTGGGCGTGTCCACCTAGATGTATGCTGGTTAGATCAGCAACATTTGCCACAGTCCACTGGGTAGGCCGGTAGACTGATCTATCCAGCATACTTATAGGTGGACACGCCCACTAGTGATGTCACTAGGGCACAGGGGAAGGCCGAATTTCAAACAGCTTGTAATGGCTGATCACACTCACACCTGGTGGCATGATATCGCCCCTTTAACTGAACAGATTAATGTAGGAGCCTTCTAGCCTTAGCAGTAGTAGAATGTGTCAAACAAAGAACGGGTGCATGCAGGCTGCATAGGTGTAACTGTTGCCTCTGTCCCACTCAGTCAGACGCTGTCATCACCCTGCTTGTGTGTCCGTCTGGACTGGCAAGTGATTAGCTTTGCCTTGAAGCTGAAGTTAGCTCCTTGCGGCATTAGCTCCTTGCAGTGCTAGCTCCTTGTAGCGCTTGCTCCTTGTAGCGTTAGCTCCTTGCAGGCCACCGTACCATGGGGATGTTGGATGGGGGGTGGAGAGGCTCTTGACACACAGAGACAGTGAGAGGGGTGGATGGGGGTGTGGTCTAATGGTGATGAGCGTCAGTGGGAGGGGCTTAACGTGGTCACTGAGTGACACACAATTTGGGAGTCTGGGTTTATAAGGAAGTCCTGTTGGTGTGTTGGTTATTCAGGCATTCTTGAGGGGAACTCGCATATGGGCTTGCATTAAATCACACACGCACATACTCACACACACACACACACTTTGACTGAACGATCCGAATTCGGATTTTGTCTCAGAAATCGGGTCACCTTAACACACACGCACATGCACATGCACATTCACACACATGGACACGAACGTCATTTGCTGCGACATGGGCTGAACATATCTCTATATTGGTCTAATTGTCTCGTTAACAGTAATTGGAATTGGAGGATTTTTCTTTCAAGTTGGCAATTTGTGTGTGCCTCTATCAAGATTGAAAAGTTCACCTGCAGGCAGCACTTGTTCAATGTGAACGTTTAGCTGTGTCTGTGGAGTGCTTGTTAAAAAGTGAAACTATAGTGCAGTACCGCAACATGGATCAGGGCCTTACGTAAAGTTACAGCTTGGGAGGCGAACTTCCTGCAAACAATCAAACCGTTTATGTTAAACGGAGGTTTCCCGCTTTGGGCTTTGTTCACTGTTGGTGTATAAGCACACACTCCTGCCTTCTCCTTCCCTTTCACATCACTCAGTAGTGATAGCCTTGCTGTGCGTCCTCCCCATTGCTTCTGGTCATTCTCACTGCTCTCCAGTAGGCTTCCGTTAGCTGTAGCTAGTGAGTAGCGAGTGGTAGCCATCCTCCAGCCATCCATGCCGCTAGTTAGCCTAGCTGCTAGTCCTGGATGCTATGTGGTCTCTCTAATAACCTGTGCTGTCACGTGTTCTGGGCAGGCAAGCGTGGGCGCCGCAGCAGTGCAGGATCACTAGACAGCAATATGGAAGTAAGTAGGAAGCCATTGCATGAGGGGGGCTGTCCACGCCGTGGTGCTGGAGCGCTGCGCGCTAGTCTAGCTCTCTGTTTGTTTTAGTTTCTGTCTCTGTGTACTTTGTTCTTGGTGTTGGACTGTTGCCTTGCCTGTCTTGGTCACCATGCATGCCGCGGGCTGACTGCCACAGATCTGTCCCGTCTGTTGAGAATGGTCCCCTCTCTCTGATACTCTCTCCCTCCCTCCCTACTTTTCTCTCTCTTTCTCTCTCTCTCTCTCTCTCTCTCTCTCTCTCTCTCTCTTCCATTGTTTCATACACTCGTGTAACCAGCATGACATGACTGCAGACACCTCACTTGCTGTGGTGTACAGCTTTGACTTAACCTGAGCCTTTCCCAAACAATAGTTTATTTTGGCAAGTAGCAGTACAGTATTAAGGATGGCTATCCCCTTTATTTATATCCTGCCTTATGATACATTTACTTTTATTACCACTGTTATTTTGCTACAGCGCTAATTATACATCAAAACAAAGGCTCTGTTTTCCACCCAGACATACTGCTATTTGCACACTGTTAAGCCACAAAGACTATTTATCTTTCAGAAGAGAATTTAGTTTTTTTCCAGTTGCCGACCTTTAAGTCAGTAATTACAGACATCTGAGTAAGCACAAGGTTCTATCTAACAAGCACACCGCTCACACACTGAGGATAATCTGTTTTGCATGGCTTTTAAGATATGTTTTCGCTGTTTTGGTCTAAACCTGATGTTTTGCCTGCTTGTATGGTTTGAGTTAAACCGATCCTGATAATAACCACCTTACAATGTTGTGGTGACACGTTCACTGCTGCGTGTTAGAAAACAGTGCATGTTAACTCAACTGTGTGTGTCTCACTGTACCTAGCCAGTGAGTCGGTACGTTTACATGCACACTAATGGGCCCCGTCGTTCAGAGTCAGTCAATCATTAGAATTGCTAACTGTCATGTGAACACTTAAGTTCAGCAAACCGATTTATCCCAGTAATGTCATACGACGTGATTGAGATGCCTTGATCAGTCAATCATGATTCGCTAACCATCCGCGCAATTTTAGACCACCCAAAACGCTGTCCATTATGTTAGATGAAATGACTGATTGAAATGCATATTTAAATACTTCAATGGCCAAAGTATTTAACAAACGCTTCGAATCAAATTTTTTAATGCATTACAAAATCTGAACGATCGATGAAAATGAGAATGAGTCATCAAACCATTTTAAAATACTTAAATAAATGGGCGCAAATGTCATACCTAATCATGCTACCGACCGCGTACACGTGGTAATCAGCGCGCTGTGCACATCACCACTCTGCGCGTCTGACTGTCTGTCTGCGTCCGTGGCGTGTGGCGGGCGAGGCGCTGCGCCGCGTGTCTCCTGTGTGACGCTCGCTCCGTGCCCTGACTCTCCTCTCCCCCTCAGGGCTCCATCATTAACAGCCCCCACATGCGGCGGCGTGCGGCCACGCCCGGCCGCGACTGCCCGTCCCGCCACAGCGGCCAGTCGCTGCCCAACTCCTCCTCGCTGCTGGGCACCCTGTTCGGCGCCCGGAGGGTGAAGTCGCCCAGCCCCACCCAGCAGGGCCCGGCGCAGGCCCACCCCACCCTCATCTCCCACACGCTGCACCCCACCAACCTCCACCACACGGCCCGCTCCGAGGCGGACGGCCCGGCCCCCCCGTCCGGCCAGCAGACGCACCCCCACCACGCCCAGTTCTGCCACGTGGGCCAGAACCCCCCGCCCTACCACCACCACCACCACTACCACCCCCCCGCCCTGGTCAAGCACCCGCCGCCCCACCCCCCCTTCCATGCCCCGGTCCCCGCCCACCCTCCGCCCCCCCAGCAGCAGCAGCAGCAGCAGCAGCAGCAGCAGCAGCAGCAGCCGTCGACCTCGGCCTACCAGCCTCACGCCTACGAGAGGCAGGGGCACGGCAGCCATGGGAGTCACCCCCCCCACGGAGCACCTCACGGCCCCCCCCACGGCCCCCCCCATGGCGCCCCCCACGGCCCCCACCACCACGGGCCCCCTGCAGCGGCCCCGGCTCCGGCGGCCAGCAGCACCAAACCCAAACACAGCGGCATCAGCACAGTGGTGTGAGGGCCCGGAGGACCTCAGGGAGGACTGCAGGAAGTGAACCCCCTGTCACGCCGGCCCCGACACAGAACACTTCCTGTGTCTGATTCTTCTTCCACTTCCTCCTCCTTCTCCTTCTCTGCCGCCGCCGCCGCCGCAGTCATCGGCGTTGAGGGACCGTTTTAACGGGGGGACGGCGGTCTATGAAAAAACACTTCCTGTGTGCGCCGCTCCTGTAGTTGCCGCAACGACGACGACAAACTCCCGCCAAAACAAAACGGCTGAGCATGCACAGAAATAAAAAGACCACCGCTACTGTTTCCCCTGACGACGGAACCCGGGAGTAGCGACCGTCCGGAGAGGGACACCGGACATCTTGGGTGACGAGTGTGACAGTGTCACGGAATCCCCACCGACCACGGGGGCGTCGGCCTCGTACGAGCGCGTGTTGGCCAGGCGAGGCACCAAGCCCGCCGCAAGCTAACTATTTTATCCTAGCCGTAACTCAAAGTACACACTGTGATATCTCTGTAAACAGTCCTAAATGTGCCAATAATGGAAGCATTTACAAAAAGTTAGTCACAAGATATTTTCTCTCTCTGTGTATATCGTTGCATATAGTATTTTGTAAAAAATAATGATAATATTATCAATAGTTATTATTATTACTACGGAACAAATGGCAGTCTATATGGCATCAATTCAAACTCAGTATTATACTCTCTCTCTAGTGTAGTTGACCTCGTTTCACTATTAAGAAACCAGTAAAGCTTTGTAGGCAGTCTAGTGGGTCCGAATGCTCTATGGTTGCCTTCGACATTAGGACGACCTGGTGGGGTGGAGTCGCTCACACCTTCCTCTACAGCACTCCGGCAGAGAATGTTCCGCGCTCTTCCGCTGGTTGAATGTCCGTTAGCCTCTAGCCCCCCAGCTGTTTTTTTCCATCATTGTTTGATTTGTTTGGAACTATTTTATTTTCCTTCGTCCAATAAAGAAATGCTCTGTACGTCCTCCTCCTAACTGACTTAAGCGTGGCTCTCCAACTGTTATCACATTATGTTGGTTTTTTTATAAATATACATTGTGTTTTTGTCTTTTTTTGGGTGCCGGGCTTGAGGTAGTGGCTGAGGAAGGAGTCTGACTGTGATCAAGTGTCGTGCGATGGGGAATCTCAGCAGGCTGACGATTCTCCCGCCCCTTCCCACCCACTGAATGTCTCTTCTTCACCAATGATTGTCTGCTGTAGGAGCAGTACTAGTGTTTGAGCTCTGACTACTCCCCTTCCATCACACTGGACCACAGCTGTAGTAGTAGTGTTTACTGAAGCCTCAGCCAACTCTATCACAGTCCACCATACAGCTGTAGTAGTAGTGTTTACTGAAGCTCAGCCTACTTACATCATTCTCCACTATAGAGCTGTAGTAGTAGCGTTTACTTAAGCTCAGCCTATGCTCTCTTCCCTCCACTATAGATCTGTAGCAGTAACGTGAAGCTATCCTACTCCCTCTACACTCCACAATAGAGCTGTAGCAGTAGTGTTTAATGAAGTCAGCCTACGTCCTATATCTATCACCTTTAACTATAACTGTTGACATTGATTGACATGAGCGGTATCCTAGCCTATAGTCTTTCATCAAATAGAGATAACTGGGTTTGAGTCACATATGTAAGTCGCTGATTTTTATGTTTTAGTTACACATATGTAGTCCCAATAATCAGTAACTTAAGGAAGATATTCAAATGGGATATTAAGCTGTTACAGGAAGGAGACTCTGCCAAGACCAGTCGTTCATCCTAGTTGTCCAGCAAAAAGCCCATTGATGAGGACCTCCACATGACCGGATCTCAGGACTGCTACATTTGCACACCGCAATGACTATTAGAATGAAACTGTTATTATCTTCATATTGAAAAAGTAAAGGTCCCGGTGAATTACTTATTCTATTTTTAGTTTAGTATATGTCTTTTATTAAAGGCACCATCACTTCCAGAACATGAATGTTAATTTTCTTTTCTCGTCTCAAAGTATATATTTATATAAGACCTGGCCCTTAATTAGCGATGGAGTTACCTAAATCATTTAATTCAGCCCAATTAGCGTTGCAGAGACTGGAATAATTACAGTGTTCACTGAACTTCAGAGTAATTAGGATGGAAAAACAAATCCATCCTACAACTGACCGACCACGACCACACACACACACCACTAATTGGCTTGTTCCATTTTGGTTCCAGATGTAGCCGTCTATGGCTGTGAGTAATATATAAAAAATAAATATATAAAAAATGGGTAAAGAACTCGATGAAAACCAAATGTAGGTTTAAATCGCTCGTGTGATCAGTGTTCTAATGATCCTGATTGTTCTACATTCTCTTACTTACTATATTTTTTTAAATGTCTGTGTGAGGTTCTTTGTGACATGCCGTGGATGCCTAACGTTTATGTTCTTCTTGATGTTTTATTTCCTAAACTGTTACTTCTATCAAACACAGGGCTCCCATGTCCCCTGGGACAGCCATGTAGCATCGGTTCTCTCTTCTGGTCTTACCCCTTTTTCATTTCACATTTCACCTCAGAAGATGTGTGCGTGTGTGTGTGTGTGTGTGTGTGTGAAAAGATATGGCAATCTCCCCAGGAGATTGACATAGAGCATAGAGCATACATAGAGCATACAGCTGAGCGACCTTTGTGTTACTTTTGGTAAAATAAAGACAGTAAAAAGGTCCTCCTTTCATGTAAGACTTGGGACTGCTGAGCAATGATTACATGTAAATAGTCTGTAAAAAAAATGATTATTATAATTATTATTATCATTAGGCTACTACTATTCCTCAATATGTACAGTAACATTGAACAAGGCGTGTAGTCCTGCACTACTAATCACTGCTTCTCTCCGCCTCCATGATGCGGACGTCTCCTCGGACCTAGTGACCGACAGCCCAACTGTTAGTGTCAGTTATCAGCTGTGACCACCCCCCCACACACACACACACACACACACACACACACACACACACACACACACACACACACACACACACACAACCTCGAACCCCTCAGCCCACTTTATAAGTCCACGGGAAAGGGGTGTGCGCTCCTATTTTATTATTCACTGAGTTTCTATTGTAGATGAAAGACTTATTATTATTATTGTAGACCAATTATTATTGATGTAAAACTAGTACTGTGACACTGTTGACAACGCTAAATAAAATGATATACCGTAATATCTACTCTGTTCATTGCCGTTCCTGTGTGTGTGTGTGTGTGTGTGTGTGTGTGTGTGTGTGTGTGTGTGTGTGTGTGTGTGTGTGTGTGTGTGTGTGCGTGTGTGTGTATGTGTGGGTGGATGGGTGTGGATGTGCACTTGCGTGCGTCTTTGTGTGTGTGGGTGTGGGATTGTGTTAAAAATATAATATTTTGTATAAATGGTATACACAGTTGTATTATTCTTTTCTCTCATTATGAACATTACCTCAATGCCACTGCAGAAGATCAAAGCGATCCGAAAGTTTTACATTTCATTCATTTATTAGAATATGTCGCCACCATGCGGAGAAAACTGGTATTTAAAAAAATAAAGAGATTACGTGAACCATGCGTCATCACCGGGCGACAGAAGTAGGTGAAAGGTGTCAGAGGGAGTCAAGACGCGTCTGACTTACACAGGACTAAGTCATCATTTTTTAAAGATAATACTCAACCATGACTTTGAACAGAATTATAAACTCCAAAACTTTCGATATCGGAAAGTCGTTACTTGCTTTCAACCTTCGGCACAATGGGAAGTTTGTCCCTCACCCGCCCCAGTACCGCTGCTTCAGGACCCAGGCGAGGAGTCTGGCTTATGCCAAGGACCTGTTCCTGGGTCAGATCAACAAGGTGAGCACTGGATAATGTTGGGTTTATATTCGTGTTTTTACTGAATAATGTGTCATCCACAGTTATGTTGGATATGTAGCAGGACTATACACTGTGAAAAATTGAATCTGACAACCAGACCTACAAAATATGATGATGTGAATGAGGATGAATACCAATTATTCTTGAAGATGTATTGTAATATAATAATAATGTGCCTTTTACACAGGCAGAAGTATTCCCTTATCC
Source organism: Micromesistius poutassou (assembly GCF_964030765.1). Classification (NCBI taxonomy): domain Eukaryota; kingdom Metazoa; phylum Chordata; class Actinopteri; order Gadiformes; family Gadidae; genus Micromesistius; species Micromesistius poutassou. The sequence goes on from NC_140272.1 coordinate 5,953,797, forward strand.
AGAGATTGGAAATGAAGAACTAGAGGAATTAACCCAGTTTGTTGCACCAGTGGAGAAGTTCTTCAACGAGAATGGTGAGTCAGAAAACATGCGATGAAGCCAGAGACACAACCTGACCAGGCGTAGATCTGGTTTCATCTAAACTGTTGTGTGATCTGACCTTGTCCAAACCTGCTTCCTCGTCCAGTGGACTCGAAGAAGATCGACGAGGACGCTAAGATCCCAGCGGAGACCCTGGAAGGGCTGAAGGAGCTGGGGCTGTTTGGGATGCAGGTCCCAGAGGAGTACGGTGAGATGGCTCTCCGTGCCTTTGACCAACAAAAGCACACACCCACGGTGTAGTTCCAGCTTCCTAAAGTGGCTAATTAAATCATTCTTTATTTTTTGTCTCAATAGGGGGTCTTGGTCTGTCCAACACCATGTACGCCCGACTGGGGGAGATCACGGCTCTGGACGGCTCCATCGCCGTCACGCTGGCTGCACATCAAGCCATCGGCCTCAAGGTAAGATGGAAGTTACAGTCCTTATTCGTATTTTCTGTGGAGTGGAATAAACTTAGTTTGACTTGGACTGAGTAAGCTAGTGGTTAGGCTGTTTGACTCTGGCTATGTTGGGTCCAATACCCAATGTCTGCTGTCTATCTGTAGGCATCCCAGAGCAATATACGTTAACCCCTGATAGGACTGTCAAACACTGTAAGTCACGTGGAAGCATCAGCCTTATGACTACATGGTGATAGAATTTTCACATGACATTTTTATGTCTGCTTTATGGCCCCTACACAAAAAGTGTCGTCTTACATTTAGGGCGCTTTTATCCAAAGCGACTTACAATAAGTACATCAGTCTTCACATTATATTTTCTGTGTGCCTTGGTTTTTCTTCCATTTTTTAAATAAATAATCAATCAATCAATCAATCAATGACTGTGTTGCTGCAGGGGATCCTGATTGCAGGGACGGACGCCCAGAAGGAGAAGTACCTCCCTAAGCTGGCGTCTGGGGAGCATGTGGCGGCCTTCTGTCTCACTGAACCAGGAAGGTAAGGATGAACCTTGTGATAGTAGATGGAGCTTGTGTTGAACAGTGATGCTACAGGGTTAGCGTAGACACTGTTGTGGTGAATAAGCCACCACTTGAGGAAAATATGTACAGAAATTCAAATAAATTGAGTTTTGGGCCAAAGCCAAAGAGAAACAGACTAGGATTACAGCCCCAGAGCCCATTCCAGTTTGTGGAATGGATGGTTTATGGAGATCCTTCTATCGTCACAGAAATACGAGACAGTAATCCATAGAAACATAGTTTGCAATAACGGTTAAATCAAAAAGGTGAAAAGGATATTTAACGTGAATAAACAACAATATGAGCACAACTTCACAACTACTGCTACAGTCTTTATTTCCTCAATCCATGTTTTCCTTGTATGGCGATACAGAGGGTTTTAACTCATGTCGATACAGAGGGTTTTAACTCATGTCGATACAGAGGGTTTTAACTCATGTCGATACAGAGGGTTTTAACTCATGTCGATACAGAGGGTTTTAACTCATGGCGATACAGAGGGTTTTAACTCATGGCGATACAGAGGGTTTTAACTCATGTCGATACAGAGGGTTTTAACTCATGTCGATACAGAGGGTTTTAACTCATGTCGATACAGAGGGTTTTAACTCATGGCGATACAGAGGGTTTTAACTCATGGCGATACAGAGGGTTTTAACTCATGTCGATACAGAGGGTTTTAACTCATGTCGATACAGAGGGTTTTAACTCATGGCGATACAGAGGGTTTTAACTCATGTCGATACAGAGGGTTTTAACTCATGGTGATACAGAGGGTTTTAACTCATGTCGATACAGAGGGTTTTAACTCATGTCGATACAGAGGGTTTTAACTCATGGCGATACAGAGGGTTTTAACTCATGGCGATACAGAGGGTTTTAACTCATGGCGATACAGAGGGTTTTAACTCATGTCGATACAGAGGGTTTTAACTCATGGTGATACAGAGGGTTTTAACTCATGGCGATACAGAGGGTTTTAACTCATGTCGATACAGAGGGTTTTAACTCATGGTGATACAGAGGGTTTTTAACTCTGTGTTTATCTTGCCGTTGCTGTTCAGTGGGAGCGACGCTGCATCCGTCTCGACCCGTGCCACTCTGTCCGAAGACGGGACACACTACCTGCTCAGCGGCTCCAAGGTAGGGACAAGCATGACGGCAGAAAGAGCATTGGACAGTCGACCCTCACCTGAACCTCTACTTTAAACTCACCAACGTGTGTGTGTGTGTGTGTGTGTGTGTGTGTGTGTGTGTGTGTGTGTGTGTGTGTGTGTGTGTGTGTGTGTGTGTGTGTGTGTGTGTGTGTGTGTGTGTGTGTGTGTGTGTGTGTGTGTGTGTGTCCTCAGATGTGGATCTCCAATGGCGGCTTCGCCGACATCATGACGGTGTTTGCCAAGACGGAGGTGGTGGACCAGGAGGGCGTGAAGAAGGACAAGATGACGGCCTTCCTGGTGGAGCGGGCGTTCGGGGGCATCACCAGCGGCCTGGCCGAGGACAAGATGGGGATCAGGGGATCCAACAGTAGGGCCTTCCTCTGCTCTCTCCTCTCTCCTACTGTTAACCTCTGAAACACAGCAGACTGGCTGCCTGCTGCTGTTAACCTCTGAGACACACCAGACTGGCTGCACCGCCTGCTGCTGCTGCTACAGACTGGCGTTGAACTGCTTTGATTTGCTCTTGATTGTATTATTTATAATAAGGTTATTATCACTGTTAGAACACTGAATACTAGCCTGCTCAATATTAGTTTTCATTGGTTGTGATTGAATGAGAGCAGGGCTAGTATAGTGCTATCTATGTAAATTTAGTCACGTTTTTACCAGTTAAACCAATCAATTTCAGGTGAAAAACAAAAATTGCCCATGGCAGGGTCCATAATGTAGTGGAAAAATCAATTAGCCGTGCAATTATTAGACCCTGATTGTTTTTTACCGGTGTTGACTCAGCTCCTGGTTCAGGGTGTTCAGTGTTCGACGTGAGCTCCAGTTGAATCTCGTTTCCTCCCCCAGCGTGTGAGGTGGCCTACGACAACGTCCCAGTGCCCCTGGAGAACGTGATCGGAGAAGTGGGCGGAGGATTCAAGGTACTGCTTCTCTTTGCCTGTATTACCCCGTCACTGCGCCTGCACTCATGCCTTGGTGTGCTGAGGCCGGACAATCCCATGAAGGTCACCGCCTGTCCAGACCCTGCTCATGCTTAGGGCCTCGTCAGTGATGGCGGTAGAAGCCCAATACAGCACGTGGTAAAAAATAAGTGCAGATATTTATTTTTTGCAACGACACCACTTGTGATTGTATTTTAAGTATAAGGGTGCTTTAGGGGTAGATGTTCACATTTTACAATCTGTGAACACCGTTTAAAAGAAACCTTAAAACATCCCTATTTAATTCAGCTTTCTTTTAATCCCTTTTATTTATTTTTGTTAATTTTTACTGTATTGTCAAGCACCTTGTATTGCAATTTTGTAAGAAAGGCTCTATATACATAAAGTTTTATTTTATTTATTTAATACTTTCATTAAATACTTTTCATATTTCATCCTTTTTTAACAGGTCGCTATGAACATCCTCAACTCAGGCCGGTTCAGTATGGGCAGCAGCGGTGCCGGGATGATGAAGAAGCTGATAGGTAGGCCGACACAGGGGCCTGATGGCTGTCTGCTGATGACATGGACGCTTCTAGAGGTGTGTGTGTGTGTGTGTGTGTGTGTGTGTGTGTGTGTGTGTGTGTGTGTGTGTGTGTGTGTGTGTGTGTGTGTGTGTGTGTGTGTGTGTGTGTGTGTGTGTGTGTGTGTGTGTGTGTGTGTGTGGGGGACTAATGCACTCTCCTCCCTTCTCCCCCGGCAGAAATGACAGCAGAGTACGCCACCACCAGGAAGCAGTTCAACAAGAAGCTCAGTGAGTTTGGGATGATCCAGGTACAGTTTAGCGTTTAACACTATCAACCAAGGCAGAGATTTCAGACATAAAAATGATAAGATGGAGTTATTTTGGTACGGTTTTAGGGTTAGCGTTAGGGTTACAGTTGGATGGATTGAGTGTAAGGGTTTGGTTTAAGTGTTGGATTTTGTTTTTAGAGTTGGGGTTTGATATCAGTGGGGTTTGATGTTATGTTCTAGAATTAGGCTTTCTTATTAGGGTTTGGGTTATGCATATGGGTTCTTATTGGTGGGGTTAGATTTTTGGGGGATAGGGTGCCTACTTGTGGGGGTTGGGTTTTTGGTTTTTCGGGTCTAGTGTTGTGTTTTGATTTAGGGATGGATTTAGGATAGGGGTTTGGTTTTAAAGGTGTGATTTTAGGGATAGTATAAAGTACTCTCGTAGTCCATCTAGAAATGAATGCGTTTCAGCCCTTAACCGTGGAGGGTACCCTCTGTAACGGCAGGAGAAGTTTGCGCTGATGGCCACCAACGCCTTTGTGATGGAGAGCATGGCCTACCTGACGGCGGGCATGATGGACCGGCCGGGGGTCCCGGACTGTTCTCTGGAGGCGGCCATCGTCAAGGTGAGACTGAGCTTAGACTCTGGTCTCCCCAGGCGGAGAGACCAGTTCATAATACTGTGTCCTTGTTACTGTATCTGTATCATGTTTATTAAGGCGTGTTCCATCCTGCGGGATGTTTTTTATGCTAAACTAATTAATAATATTAAAAAAATAATAATACAATTATGGGAATGGTTGCATAATAATTATGTTTGTGTGTGTGTCTGCATGCAGGTGTTTAGTTATTATTTGTTTAGAATATAATCGTAGTCATAATAAATATGTGAGTGGTTGCTTGCAGGTGTTTAGTTATGATGTATAATTTTTTTTAATATAATGATAGTAATAATAACATTGTGTGTTGTCGCCCGTGCAGGTGTTTAATCATCATATGTTTAGAACATAATGGCAGTAATTGTGTGTGTGTGTGTGTGTGTGTGTGTGTGTGTGTGTGTGTGTGTGTGTGTGCGTGTGCGTGTGCGCGCGTGCATGCGCAGGTGTTCAGTTCAGAGGGCAGCTGGATCTGTGTGAGCGAGGCCCTGCAGATCCTCGGGGGTCTGGGCTTCACCAAGAACTACGCCTATGAGCGTTACCTCAGGGACTGCCGCATCCTGCTCATCTTTGAGGTAACCCCAGCACCGGGTCCCTCAACACCTACACTACACCTCCGTGTGGACACATCGCCGTGGGTCCGCTGAGACATCTGGTGGTCTTGGTCATGGGACCAGGATGTGTTGTGCAAATACACTACCGTTGGTAAAACGGTAGTGTAAAAACCTAAGGTGTGGGATCACCCAGACAATTTCATGTCCGGGTGACCTTTTATTCAACAGTTTTCAGCTGTGCTAACATAATTGCACGAGGGTTTTCTAATCATAAATTTGGCTTTTTAGACAATTCGCTAAACACTGTACCATTAGAACACAGGAGTGATGGTTGCTGGAAATGGGCCTCTGTACACCTGTCGATTTTAATGTAGTCCATTAAAAATAAGCCGTTAGAATAGCCACTTTCCACATTAACAATGTCTGTCTTGTTATCTTCATTGAAAAAAACTCTTTTTTTTTTTTTTAATTAAGGACATTTCGAAGTGACTCCAAACTTTTGAACAGCGATGTGTACGAAAAGTGTACATTTTCTGCAAACCTCCTTAACTAGTCTCACTACTCATCACAAATAAAGCAGAACACATATCAGACACAGCTGTTGTCTGACATCTTTTGACTGGTGCGACGGCCTCTCTGTCACCTCGAGACCTGTGGCAGATATCCAACGCAGACGTGTAACCTGGCCTTCACACTCACGGCTTGAGCCAGAGCAGCCACCCCACCAGTGGCCTGCATGAAACTGTCAGTCAAATGGTAATCCCGCCTTCCTCCCTCTAGGGGACCAATGAAATCCTCCGGATGTACATCGCCCTGACGGGAATGCAGTACGCTGGAAAGATCCTGACGGGAAAGATCAAGTGAGTATCTGCACTCTTCAGAACGTTTCTGGAACCCTCCGGGGGGGCGGTGAGGGCCCGTTCTCCAGCCTGTGTTCTGTGTGCCTCCAGGGAGATGAAGAGGGGCAACCTGGGCCTGGCGATGGGCATGATGGGCCAGAAGCTCCGCAGCTCCTTCGGGGGAACCAAGGACTATGGTCTGACGGGCAAAGACGGACTGGTGCATCCCAGTCTGGCGGTGAGGCCGTCGCTGTGGGTTTTATTAGGAGTGTTTACACTCAGTCCATCGCGGCTAGTTGTCACTTTGTGATGAATACAACTTTAACTTAAACTTTACTATTTTGTTATTTAGCTGATTATTTTATCCAAAGAGACTACCAGTGAATGTTGGATATCAATCATTAGGGACCTTGATCAATTAATTTAATTTAAACGTTATTATCTTTAACACAATGTGAAGGTACACATTCATGCCATATAATAAAGTTGTACTACTGCTTGCCTGTATGTTGCTGAACACAATGTTTTGATGATGCCGACTGTTCTGTTTTCTTCACAGGAGAGTGCCCAGAAATTGGAACAAAATGTCTACCTCTTCGGGTCGGCGGTGGAGAGTGTGCTGTACCGATATGGAAAGGTGAACTAGTTTGAGAATAATCTTTTGTTGCTGAGTTTTCTGTTGTTTACTATTCAAAATGTGCCCTTTATTCTTTATGAATGACACAAGATTGTTTTGGCCAGAAGAGGGCACTGTTCCATTAGCTATTCATATAGCAACATTTTAAATGAAGGATTGTTTTGGACGTTTTTAAGGTGTACATCATTTATATAAAGTATAGATGTAATCAGTGTATCACCTCCTACACGTTACAAATAACAAAATAAAAAGGCACAGGATTTGAAAGGTGTACACCTTTTAAGTAACCTGACTCCGCCAGATGGATTGATTTGCTCAGCTAGTAAATACAATGGAGCTCGCGAGATCAGGATGATCTCACGAGGCTACCTTTAAAGGCCTAAGCTCCACTTTGGCATGTATACAAAAACACCTACCTGAACAGAATCTGGCTTTGACAGGGTGTGGCCCTAACACCGCATGAGTGTCGCCTCTGGTGTGCGGTTATCAAGCCATAATAAGATAACACCTAGCCCTGTCTCCGTGCGCGTCCGTTCCAGTCCATCGTGGACGAGCAGCTGGTCCTGAAGCGCGTGGCGGACGTGATCATCAACCTGTTCGCTATGACGGCCGTGCTGTCCAGGGCCAGCCGTTCCATCAGCATCGGCCTGCGCAACCACGACCACGAGGTACCGACCCGCCGCACCCGCCGCACCCCTCCTACGGCCCGCTGGGCCGTAGGAGTTGTTGTTGTTTTGGATTTAACCTTTTTTTGTTCAAGTGTGTCTCGTTGAAGTTGTGCAGCCAAAAATAGTCGAGTGGTTAGGGTGTTGGACGCCCAGAACCCCGGTACGGCTACAGGATGCTTACAGGCAGACTGTGGACACAGTCTAGTCCAACCCATCCCTGCTCCTTTATGACCTGTATCGGACCATTCACTGCAAGTCACTTTCGATAAACACGTCTAATGATAAGGAGAGTCTTTATGGACTAAAACATCATTCTGGTTTTAAGAATTGTTTTGGCTCAAACCTACTGCACATACTTTTGGTGTATTGTTGTTTGATAATAACAAACGGTGGTGCCTTGGTTTGTGTGAGCAAGGTTGGACGGTTCCTATTAAATCTGACACACAAACGTAGAGCAGAGGAAAGAGGAGGGAGATATGATGAAGACGGAGATTGAACTGAAAGCCATTGGTTTTTATTTGGCTCTAAATTTGTTGTGCCCTGGGGCCTCATGTACTAAGACTTTTGCGGACGCCAAACTTTGCGGACGCCAAAATTTGGAAAGCTGCTGCGCACAAATGAATCCGGATGTATCAATCCTTGCGTAAGCACGATTTCACGCAGATTCTCTTTGTACATCCCAATTAACGTGAAATTGTGCGCACGTGCACGAGCCCGTCTCTCCATCCAGTCTCCTCCCTCATTTAATATGCTAATTCGTATAAATAAACCTGCAGTAGTGCGCTCGTTAGGAGAAAGGAGAAAATGGAGAAAGGAAGAAAAAATAACTTTAGTGAATGCGAGGTGGAGGTGCTGATTTCGGAGGTAGAGGCCAGAAATAAGATCTTGTTTGGCTCTCTTTCATCCGGAATCAGCACCAAAAGCAAAGAACTGGCGTGGGAAAATGTTGCCAAGTCGGTCAACGAGGTTGGGGCCGAAAGCCGAACTCTGGCTGACATAAAAAAAAAGTGGTCGGACATCAAGGTGGACGTAAAAAGAAAGGTGTCTGCCCACCGGAGAAGTGTGGGTCAGACGGGCAGCGGGGCGGAGTCGGGGAGCTCGCCCTATTTGAGCAAAGGGTGGCAGCTGTGATTTGGGATCGGCTCACTTTTGCCCAAAAAATCATAATTGTCGCGGTACACCCCTTCATTTCGAATGCGACCATCTTCTAACAAGGCCAACACTGCCATTGTCAACCTATCGATTATTGCCACATTTTGCGCATGCTTTTATATTCTCATTTATTTGGATGCATGCTGACGGTTGTTCCCATACACCCAAGGTGTCAATAATATGTACATAATTCGAAATCGACCGACTGGTTCATTGATAGATTGAATTTAAGTAACAATGGCTTGTTCTTACTCCACGCAACATCAAATAATAATACTGCAGTCAAGAATCTGACGACATATGCGTGAAGAGAGATCCATTAGCGATGTCATGCGTGGTCATGAAATATGTAACGTTTAATAAACAAGTCATCACTGAAAATAATATTGCTGGGGCTTCCTTTTAATTTCCTTTTAACTCCAATAGTAACAATATATTTTTATGGGTCTGTTTACGTTTAGCCTAATATCAACAACAGTGTCACATTATGCGTCTCGACAACAATAATGTATGATTGAAGTGCATTTAAGATCACACATCCCGACGTTCAAATCCACTTTGAACTAGCCTCATATTGCAATATTACTTCATCATGACTCGTGATCGAGTAGGCCTAATGTTGTTGCGCTGCATTGCCTCTATGTGCCGCCAACTGACAAAATGCAGCAGAAATGTGCGTAAGCCAGGCATTTAGTTTGCGTGGAGAACCGCACTTTCTCACGTCAAGTCAGTCTTTGTACATCCGAACGTTTGCGTGAGAAGTTGCTTACGCAGCTTTTTTGTGCGTAAGCAAGCTTTGTACATGAGGCCCCTGGTCTTTGTAAACAAAAAGAAGACTGACTGTGTTGTGTATGTTCTGGCCTGAGCAGGTAATCTCTTCTGGTAAATACTCCAGAGAGAGGGAATCTAAACAAAATGTGCTGCATGCCAAACATGCTCCTTCCTTTCCCTCACAGTCCCAGAGAGTTGGGCGAGATCATATCTCCTTAATCGTAGATATATTTTTATAGTTAAACAAATGTTTTGAAACTGCAACTGAATGGGTCTTTATTCACCTAGCCACCATCTTCGGCCTGAAGGTAGCCAACTGGGTGTTCCCTCATTCAGTTCCATCACCAACCATGTAGCATTTAGAACCAAGATGACCGCTAGGAAAACATTGATCACAAGGACTGCAATCGTCCCATCTCGGTTTCTTTGGACCTTCCCTATTTGACGCTTGCCCTGTCCTCTTGTCTAGGTGCTGCTCGCCAACACATTCTGCGCCGAAGCATTCTTCAAGAACAACTACATGATGACCCAGCTGCAGAAACGTGAGTACAAGCTAAAGCTAATCGGGATCAGATGTTACAAACAACCGGCATGTGTTGTGGAAACGGGCCAGGAATCCTCCATCCACATGGCGTCCGTCAGCAGCCACCGGTTGGGGTCATGTTGTTCTAATTTTGACATCATTTCAACACTTTACCAGTCACACAACAATGTGGAGCACAGAAATGTCCCGTGTTGTCTTTATCGAGTTCAAACAGAATCCACACGCTCACGATCCCCCCGACCCCACGCCTCTGTGTTTCAGATGCCCCCGAGAACAACGACGCGAACATCAAGAAGATCGCCGAGCAGATTCTGGAGAAGCGGGCGTACGTCTGCGCTCATCCCCTGGACAGAACCTTCTGACGTCCTCCGTGGGACAATGCCATATAACAATCCATCCTTAGCTTGTACATACTAATTTATATCCAAAGTTAAAAAAAATAATCTTCTGCTAAAGATAACGCAGTAAAGGCAGAGGAGAGTGTGTTGCATTGTTTAATGGTGGTGTTTTAGGAAACCCGTAAGTGCCAATGATCTTTTAAAGAGGTGGTTTGCATATGATGCAGAAAGGTGTTAGGGGGGGGTGGGGGGTCTTATGAGCCTACTGGGTGTACCAGGTGACCTCTCTGTGTGTCCGGACCCTTGAAGGGTGTCGGTGTGTCTCCACATCGGGACTGGGGGCCGCCCTGTGGCAGGCCCTCTCTGGTTCCGTCAGCGGTGCGGATCTCCTCTTGTGGAGGAGTGAGCGCGGCATGCAGTGCCTCCTACAGCGGTCACAGTGTTGTAGCTGACATGTCCCTGGTATCAATAAAGGAGGTCAACGTGCGGTCTGGAGCTCACTTGAATCTGTATCTCTGGTACTGGGAGTGGCGTCATACAGTCATAGGTCATACAGGTCTAGTGTGTGCCACCTTCTGGTGGGCGCTGGTCACTCTCAAAGGAAAATAATAAAATGAATGAAGGTGGAATCAAAATGGCCTTGAACCTTTTTCTTTGGGGGGGAAACGGGTTTAAGTAGTCATATCTTAAGCGTCTCAAATGTCCACTCATGGCAATCCCTAGGTTTTCTGAAAATTTTGCAGACCTGAGTGTAGTTGAATATCCTCCCCAGCCTCCAAACTAAGCACTGGACACCAAGACCTTGAGCACCAGAAAACAAGGCTTACCTTAAGCACCAATCCCGGTGTCCTCAGCGAGTACTTCCTGGGTTCGTCTTTTAGTATGTCTCTGACGTAATTTACCACCAGGTGTGAGTGTGATTAGCCATTACAAGCCGTTTTGAAAATCTGCCTCTTCTGACATCGCAAGTGGGCGTGTCCACCTAGACGTATGACAGATAGATGAGCAACGTTTGCTACAGTCCACTGGGTAGGCTGATCTATCCAGCACACATCTAGGTGGACTCACCCACTTGTGATATCACTAGAGGCAGATTTTCAAAACGGATTGTAATGGCTGATCACACTCACACCTGGTGGTATAATACGGAACCTTTAAAGGTTCTGGGTTCGAAACACAATCCTGGGATTAAACATAAAACCAAACCCTATCATTAACCTCACGTTAAAACCAATTAAAATAAATAAATACCACTTTTCAATTCTAATATTTTATACATCCATTATCTTTGCGCCTCAATCTTGTCAATAGCTCTTGTAGTGTTTAACCTGGACACTGCTTTGGTTAGTGGGTTTCTTTTAAGGTGCTGTGGCATGTACGATTTGAGAGTTGTAAAGAGAGCACGTAGAAGAGAGCAAGGTTTTGAAACTAAAAACCTCTAATCCCTCTCTGCATTTCTCCCCCATTGAGAAGTTTTGATTTCACACACATCAGTGAATAACAGGCAAGATGGATTCCCAGAACCAATCAGGGAAGAGATGCCCTAATTGGTCAGAAATGAGAAAGTCGCTAAATTTGCTAAAACAGGCAGGCATGGACAAATCAAAACATCTTCTCACATGATCACTGACTAATATAAAACCATTTGAAGGACAGAAGTCAGAGTACATTTGTCTTTGGACGATCCAATAGCGGCCCCTGCAGTACAGTACCATTGAGCTCAATGGTACAGTACCAGTGGTCCAGAAGACCGCAACAACACACAACACTGGGGGGGGTGGGCTGGGTCTACAGATGGACTGGGGCCGGCCCTCCCCGGGTTTGATGTTCTCTTATGTTGAGGTGGACGGAGACAGGAGACGTGTGCAGCCAGGAACAGGACAAGGAGTGAGATCTTGAGAGAAGCAGGCAGGGATGAGATCAGAGCGTTTCTAGTCCTCTGTCCCTCCTGCTTTATACCGTCCACCACTCCATCCCACTGCTGGTTTGGTACTCATGGTGGTGTGGGTATTGCAGCTTTAAGCAGCCAACAGCGGTTACAAGCTTGGTGCAGTCTTGCTGCGTGTGAACACAGTTCAGCCTGGCCGAGTGACGACCTCATGTCAGGCGCAACAGGAGAGTCTCCCCCTGGTGGCTGAAGGTGGGATGTGCAGGGGCTCTGGAGGAGGTTTGGGGAATAGAAGGTCTGCTGGCTCTAGCTGAAAGAGGCCTCGCATCAGCAGGGATATGGGGTTGATCTTCCCAGGGCAGGTCAAACATGTCCTCCATACCTCTGGGAGGTGGGTTTAGCTTCTGCAGGTCTGAGGTCTGACTCATCCATGCATTAAACTAAGTAAACTAGCAGACCGGTCTTGAATTATCATCCTCCTGGATAGCAGCTTAGAGATACTTCTTCAGCTGCTGTTGATCGGTTCTTCAGATGCTAAACATGATGTCCATCTCTACTCACCCTTCCAGCTCAGCAAGAGTTCTGTTCAATTAATAAATACTCAAAACGTAGGTGAGAAGAGGAAAACAATGTGGGGCAATGAGAAACAAAAACCTGAAGATTAAATATAGAATTTACATGTTTTGTTGCAAAAGATGTAACTTATTTCATTAAATTAACTTTGAAGTTCTGATTAATCCCAGCAGTACCTAATAAAGCTACGACCCATTTGGAAAAGCAGACCTGTAAAGAAGACACCTTGTTTACTAGTGGCTTCAATGTCGTCCGCTCATGTAAAAACATCACACAATCATCACTATTATATTTTAATAAAGGCTCAAACAACAAAAGGCAGACTCAATCTTTGATCATTGATTATCAAATCCTGTGGGAGGTTTAGATTAGATACAACATTTAACATCTTAGAAGAACAAGTCCACTGTTTAACAGATTGTTCAGAGTGTAGGAGCTCTATAGGAGCTCTAACGGTTCAGAGTGCTGAACTCTATGAGCTCTAATGGTTCAGAGCGCTGAACTCTAGGAGCTCTAACTGTTCAGAGCGCTGAACTCTATAGGAGCTCTAATGGTTCAGAGCGCTGAACCCTAAGAGGAGCTCTTGTAGAAGGAGAGCATGTCCTCCAGGCTCTGGGAGCCGGGCGGGGGTGGGCAGCCAGGGGGGTACAGGCCCTGGGCTCCAGGGGGGTACAGGCCCTGGGCTCCAGGGGGGTACAGGCCCTGGGCTCCAGGGGGGTACAGGCCCTGGGCTCCAGGGGGGTACAGGCCCTGGGCTCCAGGGGGATACAGGCCCTGGTCGCTAGGGGGATACAGGCCCTGGTCGCTAGGGGGGTACAGACCCTGGTTTCCAGGGGGGTACAGACCCTGGGCTCCAGGGGGGTACAGAACCTGTTCCCCAGGGGGGTACAAGCCCTGCTCCCCAGGGAGGGGCGGCTGAGGGTGACTCTGTGGGGGAGTGGGGTAGTGGGGGGGGTAGAGAGGGGCGTACTGCCCAGGGTACTGAGCGGGGAACGGGGGAGGAGGGCGAGGCGGAGCAGCGTAGGGTGGGGGTCCGGCTGGAGGTTCAAAGGGAGATCGCTGTGGGGGAGCGGGGAAGGGGAAGCTGAAGGGGGCGGGGCCCTGGGTGTAGGGTACCGACGGGGGCGGCGGGTTCAATGCCGTGGCCAGCGCAGCAGCAGAGCTGGGAGGCTCAGGTCGGGGTTCCGCTCGGCTCTGCGTGGGAACGGGCGCCGTGGGAACGGGCACCGTGGGAACGGGCGCCGTCGGCCGGAGCTGAGGGGGGTCAGCCGGGGGTCTGGTGGCTGGCGGTCTGGCCTGAGCTTCAGGCTCTGGTTCCTCCCGGTCGAAAGAGCTCTTTGCTGAGCCGCTCGACCACTTGAAGGACATCCTGGAGGTGCTCTCCTGAGCGAAGGACCTCCCTTGAGGGAAGGACCTCTCCTGCCGCGGCCTCTTCTCGGCGTAGTACGCGGGCGGAGGAGCGAACTCCGAGTCCCTCTCCTGCCGCCGGCGGTCCGTCCATTCTCCCAGCATGAACTCTGGAACAGATTCACAACTTATTTCACCAACCGAACAATAACCTGAGGTATGGTAAGTGGAGAATTCAAATGCTTGGGACCCAGATTAGTACCCCCCCCCCCCTTAAAGAGGGGTGCAGCCCCCCAGTCTCCAACATCATAACTCGGTTCATATCCAAGCTGCTCAGCGCGGGTACCTTTGCCGCGGTCCCACTCCCTGACATGGGGAACCCCGGGCCTGGTGTCCTTCCTCTCCTGGATCTCCACCTCCACTCGTCGTGCCGGCCTTGCGTCTGGGGTCTCCTGGGCCGCGGGCGAGGGGCCAATCACATCCTCTCCCTCGTCTGGAAGAAAGAGGAAACAGCGACCCCTTAATAGTGGCTACGACAGGAAGCTTTGGTCGTGTGGGCATGAGGAGGGATTTGAACACTGACCTTCGACCTCCTCTGTCTTTAGCTCGTCCTCCGCGCCATCCGGCCTCCCCTTCATCTTCCTCTGCCTCACCTTGGCCAGGCGCGCCTGCAGGACCGCCTTCCTCTTGTCCTTCAGCAGCTCCCTCTTACTGCGCTGCTCTGTGGTCTGGGAGACAAGGAGAGAAGCATCGGTTCACACCAGTACCACCCGAGTGTCAGAGAGTCTGACGCACACATCAGTACCACCTGACGTGTGTGTGTGAGTCTGAAGCACACACCAGTACCACCCGACGTGTGTGTCAGAGAGTCTGACGCACACATCAGTACCACATGACGTGTGTGTGTGAGTCTGACGCACACACCAGTACCACCCGACATGTGTCAGAGTCTGACTCAGACATCAGTACCACCCGACGCACGGCTGGAGGATGTGGTGCTCGGGACTCGTAGGATTTAGGAGATGGGTGTTTAATAACAAATTCATTACGGACTACAGTTCCCGGTACCTGCGGTGTCCCCAGCCCCTACCTGGTCTCTGAGCATGTCCAGCGTCTCCCTCTGCTTGTCGCGCTGCTCCCGGTCCTGAGAGAAGGCGAAGTAGCCCACACCCAGCTCACGAGCCTCTGAGAGGGACAGGAAACGTCTTTCATGTCCACGCCGTGCCAATGCCATTCACACGTCACCACAAGGACGACAGGAAGCCAAAGGTTTCCGTGATGCGCGGCCGCCAACCCACCTTGTTCCCTGATGTCCTCAAAGTGGACGGGCCCGATGGGCCTCTTCATGGCCTCCTCCTCCTCCCGCTCCCACTGCTGTCGCTGCAGGTCGCGACGCATGTCCTCCGACAGCAGCGTCTTCTCTGTGGACGTGTTTCTACGGAGAACACCCCAGGGACAGGTTCAATGGAAAGAACGCGCACCTAAGTTTATCTCTGAGGTTTTGCTGAGGCATCAGGTCTCGGGCGAAGGGGTCAAAGGTCAAGATCCATCCACCCTCAGTAATATGAACTGCAATGTCTACTTTAAACTGCCTGCTGTTCACTGGAGGATTCAATACACCGTACAGTTTCATTGTACTGTTATTATTCTGCCCTTGTAGTATTTCTATTTGAGGATTTTTGTAAAGGAGGCACTCTATTGTTTGATCACCATTCTGTGGGCGGTTGCTTTCACATCCACCATTCTGTTGTACACCTGAGAACTTGCCTTTGGGATTCAAGAAAGACTGAATGTTTCTGTTTCAGTCCCCTGGTGGACATCAGGACCATCCAGAAGACGGACGAGGCCTTCACACTACCTGCTGTACGGAGGTGCTTACATTGTGCCGGTGAGACTTTGATCCATCTTCCTGAAGCCCGGCAGATCTCTCTTCATGCACCTCCGAGACCGCCCGAGACCGTCCACATAGTCCACCCTACAGACAAACAAAGGGCATTCTTAGCCTTGGAGGAGTTTATATTAACCATTACCATAGGATAATCTTAAAAAAAAAAAAACATTTTATAATTTTTTAGTAAATGCTAGAAATATAATTGATGCGTGCATCTGAAAACCACCATAAAGAGGAAGGTGATCCCTGACTGTGGTCTGTTACGCCTCACAAAGAGCTGGTCTGGGCTCACCATTCCTCCCCCGGGTTCTGGGGCTCCGGGACGGGGGCAGCCATGGTTCTCTCCTCTTCTTCCCTCTCCATCTGATCCCGGGTTTCTTTCTTCCGGTCGATAATCTTCTGGGTGAAATCGACCAGAAACATGGCCTCCGTCTCCTCATCTAACGCAGGACACACAAGAAGACGAGAGACACCAGCCGTTATTCCTTGTGTTGTCCCAGCAAAACCAGTTTGAACCCTTTATGAAACACTTTAAATGTAAACTCGGGTAAAGATGGGTCTTCCATTTCAGAGTGTGGGATGGACTTACCTGGCAGGTCTCCTTTGGTCATTCGCTCGTAGAGTTTGGCCTTTTCTTCTAATCTTCTCCTATTCACAAACACAAAAGTGGATGGATTTCAATAGAAAGTAGTTTATTAAATACATCTACTGTGCTGTGGATTTAGTTTATTAAATACATATACTGTGTTGTGGATTTAGTTTATTCAATACTAATCTAGTGTATAGTGGATTTCGTTTGTTCAATACTAATCTAGTGTACAGTGGATTTCGTTTATTGAATACATCTAGTGTACAGTGGATTATTCAATACTAATCTAGTGTACAGTGGAGGTGTGTGACTCTCACCTCGACTTATCCAGGTTGGTCTCCTCTTCGGACGCCTGCTCCACATCCTTCTGATTCCGTTCAGAGACCCCCTCGTTCTGCTTGGTCCACACGTTGGGTTTCTACTGGTCCAGATGAGAACACCTTAGAACACCTTACACTAGCAGAGCAGGTCCCGGGCTATTGTCGCCTAAACCAAGAGAACCTACCTTGACAGTAACTTTGGCTTTGACGCCAGCCGCTCCATTCTCCTGGCCTAGTTTCTCGTGTTTGCACTGCTCCTGCTTCCTGTAGAGCTCAGCCTTCAGATCCACCAGCTGAGGAATCAGGAGGAGACACACAGCACTCAGCAGGAGCTCCGAGGCTAACGGAGCTAACGTAGCGCTCACGTTAAGAGAAGTGTTTCAGACCACATTCAGACATACAGATAGTACAGCAGTAGATCTATGTTGGCACTCACGGATGAAGATGTCACTTTGAAAGGTTTCTTCTTGTCCATGTCTACTTCTGATGTTTACTGCTAACCTACAGTAGCCGTCAACATGGTTCTTCCTCGGTGGTTCATTGGGGGTCAGGGGCGCCGAGCGCCACCTGGTGGATCTGTGGTTCATTGGGGGTGAGCGCCACCTGGTGCACTTACAACGGAACCAAAGGGGGAGAAAACCTTTTTTTTTACTCCTTTTGTGTATAGTGACATATTTGTATGATAGATATTGACCCCATAAGAGATGTTTACAATTTGTGTATAAACATGCGTGCGTCTACACATACACGATTTAATTAAATTACCTTTCATTTAAAGTTAGAATAACCTCAATCTAAAATAATGGTTGGATTATAATGGTTGGATTATGTGTCTCCCAATGCTTAAATGCGTTATTACCCTACATACATTTGTATGCATAGTTATTATCAAATGGTTCCTCTTAGTAGGTCCTCAGTCATGTAAAAAGTTTGATAAATATGGACCTGAAACAATAAGAGCGATGACTTGTCGTTGGGCAACATGTATCAGGGACCGCTGCGTCCTTGTTGGATCAGCACGTTAATGGGCCATGGTCTGATAAGAAGGCCTGTTGCAGGTCACAACAGAGCAATGCCTGCTTTGTTTTCGATTCAATCATTTGAACAGTCAAACAATATCCAACATTAACCGGGTATTGACGTGAAGGATAATGGGGGCAAATGGTATAAATGTAGCCTGGAGCTGCTACACTCAAACCAGATCAGGAACAGAACCACTGGTGAGTACGACTGCATTGACAGAACACCATCAACACATTTTTTTGCTCATTTCCTCTCATCAGTCTGTCCTTCTCTCTCCCCAGCCCAGCCATGAAGCGAGAGGCCGTCTCCGTGATCCTCCTCCTGTGCTCTCTGGCCTTCTGCTGCCAGCCGTCCCGGGCCGGAGTCACCTTCCTCAGCCCTGCTCACAAACCCATGGTAGGGTTAGGGTTAAGGGTAAGGGTTAGTGGTAAGGGTAAGGGTTAGGGTTAGTGGCAGTCTCCTCCATCACGCCCCATGACAGCTCATCACACGGCTCTTCCAGCCAAGTTTGTACACTTGACTGGAATAAAGTACGTAAGAGGATTAGAACATGTGATTGTTTTTTTTGGAGTTCTGATCTTAATCTCAGAATTCTGACTATAAACTCAGAACTCAAAAATCCATGTAGCACTCATCCTCTTCTGTACATTTGAATGTCTCTTTGACACCCTTTTAACCCAGTGATGTAATGACATCAATGCTCTCTGCACCGTACAACAATATAAACTAGTGCGGTCAGTTAAACACATTTTTAACGGCGTTAATTTTTTTAACGTGACGTTTTCTTTTTATTATTTTTTTTACCCTTTTATTGATGGACAGCGTTACATTGTCTGAGAGATGATTTGCTCCAAGTGAGTGTTAGTGTGAAATTGAACACTACAGTATATGGCAATGTTGTTTTCAATAAAAAAAACATTTGCACAAAGCAAGCCGATCCACTTTTCCATGTTGATAAGAGCATTAAAATGAGAAAAAAATAATGGGACAAAAAGAAATCAAGGGACATTTAGAATAGATAAAAAATGTGCGATTAATTGCGATTTATCGAGTTAACTATGACATTAATGTGATTAATCGCGATTAAATATTTTTAATCGATGACAGCACTAATATAAACGTTTCCCCTTCAGGACAAAGTAAAGCCGCCTCGCGTCGGCCGCCAAGTGATGGAGTTGGCCCCCCCGCTGCAGCACAGCAGCGACGTGACGGCAGGAGGCGGCGACGACAGCAGCCAGCGCCCCCTGCTGCTCTGGGACCCGGTCACCCAGCCCTCTCCCGCTCAGCAGGGGGCGGCTCCCTTCGAGGTCGGCCTTACCCTGCATGAGGAGGAGTTTGAGGTGTACCGGGCGCTGCACCAACTGCTGCAGAACATCCTGGGAGCCCCCGATACGACAGGTGCTCGTTTTAATCTCCTCTACTAGCCTGGAAATCCAGAGTTCTCACGAGAGCACAATTTGAATTTGCTTAGCGAGTCACTCTGGGAACGAGCAATATAATCCCTCCCTGATACCCCTCTCCCAGCACATTAACCAATCACATCGGTGTATCTGATATAGGCGGGCCGAAAGCGTTGCTGTTTTACCGATCGGATACGGCAAGTCTTATCTATTGGTTAGCTCCGCTGGTCTGGATACGTCACCCCTTGTATTCTTCTGATTGGTCATAGTGTTATCCAATTGCGTGCAGTGATATTTTCAAATGCATGCTTGGTGCCGCCCCTCGAGTTGGGCCATTTTCATTACTTCTTGCCGAACCCTACAGCTTTCTAGATGTGGGTCTGGATCTCCAGGCTACTCTTCTACTATACTTGTTCACAAAGATAATATAACTAACTTGCAACTCTTTATTTACAAAAATCGTGTTTCTTTTGTTACAGAGTGACCTTCAAAGCTCTGGAAATCTATAAGCATGTTCAAATGAATGGAACTATTAAACTCTGAAAATCTATGCAAATGCTACATTTGCCTTGTGTTATTTTGAGCATTTGACAACTATGATTGAACAAAGGGCTATATCAAAAAGTATGTGCAACATTTAGCGCAAATGATACATTACTCATTAGTTCTTGATATTAAGCTACAGCCTTCCATCTTAAAATATGACCATAGGCTGACTCAGTGGCGTTTCTACATGTAAAAAACAGGTGGGGCTAGGCTAATATTTTTTTTTATTATTATTTTTTAATAATTAATATTAATATATATATATATATATATATTATTTTTTTTTAACTCCACATTAAATGCACGGATGTTTTTGCCAGCGGTTTGGCTAATGCCAAAATCCCTTGGATGGTGGGGACCAAGGCGTTTTACCTCTAATTTTTCCTCCAGACTAAGGGTCTCAAATCTGTGCTCCAACAGATGATCTACTTCAGGGTTTCTCAACGGGGGCGTTCATAGAACCTAGGGGGCGCTGTGAAACTTTGCTTGTGTAGCGGTCATTATTTTTTACTTTTTAAACTTTCATGGTTTTCAAATATTTTCGGTGCAAAAATAGGATAACTGAAATAAAAATCCTTTCTAACCCCTCTATCGTCTCATCTACTTTTTACTTTATGCTCAGTACCGTCATGATCGCCATAGTAACGCCGATAAACAAATCAACCTCATCGCAGTAGTGTGGTGCTTTCCGAAACTATTTCGCCCTCCCCTGACTTCCACTGGTTGGTTTGCGGGACATGCAAAGCAAGCGGTGGATGGGGCATTACGCTAAGCAACATGAATCGCATCCATATGACATAGTAAGGCAACATAAGACGTGAATAAAGCTAACTCCGCTTAGCATGCTAATTGTAAACAATAGAACGTGCGCATTACATGTAGACCACTGCAACGTCGCTTATTACGTCTGCGAACCGATAAACACTTTCATAAGGTACGCACACCAACCGGCACATACGCATTTAACACTGATGTTACAGGCGCTTAACTTGTATAGTAACAAACTACTTTAATTACTATTTGAACTTAAACGTGCTACTCTCCAACTCAGAACGAAGTGGATAAAGGCTGCACATGCGCAGCGTTGCTAGGCAACGTCACGTAAACAAAGGGAGTCTTTCGTACACATATTGAACCCAAGTTCGCGGGTTAACAGTTCAATAACCAATAAAAATGTACACAAGCACTGTTACGTATTAAACGTCAATAGCTCAATAATAAAACCTTTTAATAAAATTCTGAATACGTGAGGTGAGGACTAGGTCACTCGAGTCATGACTCATCACGCGCGCCACACACATTACGCTGTAGTGGAACGAACCATATATGTCCATGGCGGTGCCGGTGGGGCTAGCCCCACCAGGAAGTAAAAGAATCTCCGTCCACTTCAACAGAGAAACACTCTGAGCATGCGCATTTCAAATTTTCAAGCCCAATACACATTACATTGGGCTGGTGGGGCTAGAGCCCCTCTTGCCCCACCGGATGAACTCAGCCGGAAGAAGCAAGCTAGGGTCGACTAAAAATGAACTAAAAGCGCCGAACTTATTATTTTACAGTACTTTCTGGGGAGATTTTTTTATTTTATATATATATATATATATTATTTTTTTTATATAATATATTTATTATATATATATATATATATATATTTTTTTTTTTTTTTTTTTTTCTTGTTAGAGTAGGTGGGGCCGAGCCCCACCTGCCCCTAATGACCAGTCGCCACTGGGCTGACTTATGAATAGTATTCTGATGTATATGAACTGGACTGCTGTAACAATAGTCCGCAGCTGGCCTGGGGCCTGCATTCAAGGTAACCTCTAATAGTCGGTTTAATTGATTAATGCTTATGCACACAATCCTAACCCAGCTTCCTCACTTCAAACACACCTAGAAGAGATGATAACCAGTTTGAAGATGAGGATGAGGACAGAAGAGATGAAATGGAGAAAGACTGAGGTGCCAAAGAACACCTCAACATTAATGAGGGAGTCCTTGACTGAGGCCCTGGAGAACCAGACTCCAATGGGAAGAAAACCTTTAATTAAGCTTGCTTCAAATTCAATTACTACAACACAATGCTTAACGAGCAGCAAACAGCAGGACACCCAGAGGATGTGAAACTAGAGCATGAAACACCAAACGTTAACAAACTGAAAATGATGCTTACAAATCCACGATTTGTAAGCATCATTCAAAACTTTTCAAATGTTGAATACAAAGTACGAAAAGTAGTACAAGAACCGGCTGCACTGGAGTCAAACAAGAAGTCGTCCCTAATGGACCGGAACGGCCCAGAACCAGTTCAAACAACAGGGCAAATACCAACAATCTCAATTACAAAAGAATACAATTACAAAATTGTTAAACACGTATGCCAAGCCACCTCCTGTTCCTGGAAAAAAAACAATATTATGTTCCCTCTCAGGTCTGGGTCTGGGGCTAGTGCCAAAGGGCTAGTGCTAAAGGGCTAGTGCTAAAGGGCTAGAGCTAAAGGGCTAGTGCTAAAGGGCTAGTGCTAAAGGAATAGAGCTGGTGATGCTCTCACACCCCGTACAGCGCGGTGGTGTAGCCAATGGCGGTGGCGCTCACACCCCATACAGCATGGTGGTGTAGTTAACGGCGGTGGCGCTCAGACTCCATACAGTGCGGTGGTGTAGCTAGCTGCGGCGGCGCTCAGACCCCATACAGCGTGGTGGTTGAGCTAATGGTGGCGGCACTCACACCCCATACAGCGCAGTGGTGTAGCTAGCGGCGGCGGTGCTCAGACTCTATACAGCACGGTGTTGTAGCTAGCAGCGGCGGCGCTCAGACTCCATACAGTGCGGTGGTGTTGCTAACGGCGGCGGAGCTCACACCCCATACAGTGCGGTGGTGTAGCTAGCTGCGGCGGCGCTCAGACTCCATACAGCACAGTGGTGTTGTGGCGCAGCGCGGTGAACACAGTGGAGAGGTCCTGGGCCTTCAGCAGGCTGATCTCCCTCAGCGTGTGGATGGCCATTCCTGGATGGGCGAACCGACCGGCTGCTTTGCCAACCTGAGGAACACAAGCACACAGAGATGTACAGTACGTCCTCCGATACTGCTTAGAATGCGGCGATTCAAAATCAGCGAGTGGGCAAGTCTATGCACCGCTCCGATACCATCACATGACTAGCTCCTTTACTACACAGGCAGAAAACATCACAAACACTGCGATGTTATGCTGCGTTTGACAGTAAGTGAACCAACTATACATTGCTAAGTAATACGTAATAAGAACAAGTGCTATTAGTAGTTACAATTCTAGATGCTGTATCGGTATAAACTATATTAAAATTATATTAATATAGTTATATTAACTATATTAATATTCTCGGAACATCTCTACCTGTCTGGGGAGGAAGTAGGGAGCGTCCGTCTCCAGGACGATGCGGTCCAGGGGGATCCTCTGGACCGCGTCCCGGGCCTCCGAGGCCCGCTGGTAGGTGATCAACGCCGTGAAGCCCACGCAGAGGTTGGGGAACTCGTCCAGGAACGGCTTGATCACTGGGTAGCTGTTGGTGAAACAGTGCCTGCACCATAGAGAAGAGAGATGAACCCGACAGAGAGGCAGTCAGTATCACCAGCTAGGCAGTCTCACAAACCTACAAATACATTTACATTTAGCAGACCCTTTTATCTAAAGTGACTTACAATAAGTCAATTTGTGAGAAGAAGGAGAAGCAATATTATAAAAAGATATACTAGTATATCTTATAAAGTATTAGTAGTCGTGATTTCTATATTGTGGTTGTAAAAAGGCTTGTATTAGAATAGATTCTGTGTTGTTTGATTGGGCCACTTGACAGATCCTTCCGGTTGTACCCCCCTAGTCAAGGCCTCAAACAACGTTCAGTAACCAGGGCCGTAACCAAGGGGAACCATGCTACTGACACTACTTTAGGATTCCATGTTGGGCGTAATGATGAACACAGTGAGACTGCAGACCTCGGAGGGGGCACATGCGTACCTGTGGATCTTGTAGTCCCGAGGAACACATTTCTTCATGATGACCAGCAGGTCGTCATCTGCATCTCGACAGTGGATCAACAGCGGCTTCTGCATGGACACAGCCAGCCTGAGCTGGCGCTCAAACACCTGGAGGGGCCAAAGTAAAGATGACCTTTACAGCATACGAGCTAATCAAAGACTGTTCATTTGACCCGACCTGGACGTACCTGGCCTCCATCCATTTCTAGACAAATTAACAAAAATTGTATCAAGTTTAAATTAATCTCATTGGGGACATTAACATTCAATCCACTCTGCCTACTAAAGAGGACCTCACCTCCTTCTGCTTTGAAGGGGGTGTGCTGTTTTTGTGAGAATAGTCCAGACCGATTTCTCCAAAGGCGACTGCTTTGGGGTGGCGCATGGCCCCCAGGATGGCTCGCTCGTGGACCTCCGAGTACTCCTTGGCGAAGTGGGGGTGACAGCCAAAGGCCCCCCACACCTGGTCCTCCGCCAGCAGGCCCTCCCACAGCGCCTCCTGCAGCATCAGACGGGGGTTGCAGAAGTCTGTGATGCAGCCGCCAAACTCCGCGGTGAAGGTGCTCTTGTTCATCTCCCTGAAGCGACTGAAGGTTCCCCGGTAGCCCACCTTCCCAAACAGCATGTCCAGGTGACAATGGGTGTCTATGAACCCCGTGTGTCCCCCCACCGGGGTGCGGCTGGTCCAGATGGGCTCTGCCCCGGTGGACAGCCTCCTGGTGGGGCTGCTGGTGTAGTAGGAGGGGGGGGAAAAGGGCAGGGCCACACACACGTCTGAATACCTGCGAGGCGTGGCTGAGGTGAAGCAGGGGTAGAGAGGAGAGAGCAACAGACTGAGGAGGGGGGGGACACTTGGCGTGGACGGCGGACCTCTCCCCGAGCGTGTGGGCAGGGCATAAGGATCATGTGAGGGGGAGGGGGTGTTTGGAGTTGGATGCTCTTCAAAGGGTTCCTCGTGAAGGTTTGTGAAAGAGACCTCGGGTGATCTGATTGGATAGGAGGTCGGCTGCTTGGGGGACAGGAAGACGGTTCTCTGGGGGAGCTGGGGAGACGTGTCTCTGTGTCGGACGATCTGCCGAGGGAGGGAGGGAGAGGCCAGAGAGTAGTAGGTGACGCCCTGGGCAGTGACAGGAGAAGCATGGTTACCTGAGGGGTAGCTGGAGGGCTTTGGGAAAAAGCCTTTAGGGTTCAGGTACCTCTGCTCTTCGGGCTCTGTCTCCACAAATGGGAGCCTGTGAAACGTTTGAGCTCCAAGAAGCAGATCGGTGGGTTCATGGTCACTCTCAGGAGGAGGGGAGCAGCAACCGGTGTCAAGGTCGTCGTTGAAGAGCGGCTTCGACCCCGACTGCTCAGTCCGCACTCGGCTCCCCCGGGACATCCCTCTTCTCCGGCCAAGGGCTGCATTCAGTGCCTTGGAGGGAGCAGCCTTTGAGCAATCCTCTGGTGTCCCAACCTTTTGCTTTGAGATGAAAGAGTGAGATAACAAAACAGAGGCTTCCCCTCTCTGGCTCTCAGCAGCTCTGCCAGTGGACTGAGGAGAGTCCTAGTTAGAAATGCAAATGAAACACTGAAGTCAGAAAGATTTTTATAGGCACTTGAAATATCACTTTTGAAGTTGTCTTGGTTGAATGTGTGAAACAAGTGAAACACATGAATAAGTGAGCCTACCTTGGGGGTAAACTGATCTCTGAAGCGCCTCCTCAGCTGGTCTTTGCCGGGGGAGGGACGGGAAACCTTCCGTTTGGGAGTGTCTAGGCTCAGCAAAGACCAGGGAAGACCTGGGGACTCATTAAGACCAGGTGAGGTCGGGTCCCGGTCCGCGATGAGGCTTACGGTTAGTCCCCCTTTGCTCCCGGGGTGGTTCACTCCGATCCGCGACCGATCAAACTTCTCCTTTCTTTTGTTTTTGCCCATTTTGAACACCCGATGAACACCTGATTAAAATGACACTTGATTAACACCTGATTAAAATAACGATCACAGTTCGGTTATATTTGGTAGCATTAGCATTAGCCTGGCTCCCTTCCTTAAACCATTGTTTGATTGTTGACAATGGAACCCTTAAGTAGCCTACGAATATGTATAAAACACCTGAAACAAAAAGCCATCGTTTAGAATATAAAAGCAGAAATTAAGTGTTTCGAGGCCTGCATGGTGTGTTCAGGTTGATTTTAATGTAGATTTATCGGCTTTAAATTAGCCTGTAGCCGCTAGCTCTAGCCACTAACTAACGTCCGCACATGAGTTCGACTTATTAATATTAATCATTAAACATTTTTAACTCATTGAACATATCAACGTGTGTCGCTACGGTTAGGTCAGGGTGACTGGTGACCTCGATTTAGTTCATGTTAAAGTGTACACGGTTAATTTAGACAAGTTAAATACCTCAGTGTCCTTTGGTGAACTGACACTTCAGAGAGAAGCCCGCCCAGAGCGGGGGAGACGGACAGACAGACCGAGGGGAAGAGAGACGGACACAGACAGAGCGTCAGACGGATGGACAGGACGGACCCAAGTTTAAATACATTTACAATTAAAAAGGTGTGGCCAGAATGAGATTATGCATATTATACTTAATCAACCTAATTAAGTGATACAAATATTGGCCTTCTAATTAACATGAACTTAAGTGATATGATGCAGTAGGCTGAGCCATAGACTACTAACGGTAGGCCTATGCGATTAATTAATTAAACTAATGAATTCTTCCATCCTTTGCTTTTTTTGTTTGACACATCTTTTTGATAGTTGATTGACTCATGATTGCTCGAGTCTAGAGAAGGCAAGAAATGCAATTAGAAAATAGATTCAAATAAATGAACCACTCTTGTCTTCATTTAGTGTTAAATTCATGTTTATTTATTGGTGTGCGTGTGAGCAGCAGCTTCGACTCAAACCCTCGGTAGTCCCAGAGAGGTTTTATAGGTGCCGATGCTGGATCTGTGACCTAAAGAAAGACAAACGTAGCATTAGCCAACCAGAGGTAATCAATGTCAGTGATACTAAGGTCCCTGACTACATGCTCATCGTCCAGATGATTCTGAACCGGATTGTATTGCTTGTGTTTCTAAATGAAAAGACTGTTCAGAAAGTAACCCCTTTTCTGGATGATATTGTTCTCACACCAGTGTTGGATTCTATGAGATGAGATGAGATGATGAGATGGACACATTTGTGTAATATATATATATATATATATATAATGTAAATAATAAATGACTCAGGTCAGCAACTATTCCAGTTATTTGTCTGCTTCAAGAGACAATCCTTCAACTTATCTTCAATTTGAATAATAAGGTTGTTTGTTTCAACGTAGCTTTACTAGCCAGACTAAAACTAATGCAACACTGGTGGACTAGTCTCAAAACAATCCACCTAACTTCTTCCATTTCCTTATTCTAATTTACATTTTGGGGGGGTGTTCTCCAGCAGCCAATAGCAGAAGCCCCTCCTCGCCCGCTCGTTAAACTCGTTCCTGTAAGGAGGCTTGTTCCGATGGGAGACCGGGTTCCTGGGGTGGCTGAGGGACGCACCTGAATAGAAATGTGACATTCTTTAGAACTCTCACTAATACACATATATGTCGAACTCCAATGAACATACATCACCACAATTCACTCCTACACTTTCTATTTAGAATACTGAACACTCTTTTCCCATTTCCTCAATCCCCATCCTTTCAGTCTCTTGAACTGATGCAAGAGTTTTTACTGTTATGTATATTTCTGTTATTTTCTTTGCTGTTTGAGAAATATCCATAGCCTTCTGCCTAGTTGTTGCTGCCATGTCCTAAGTCCTAATTGCATTGTTCAGAATGACCCTGTTATGCTGTGCATTTGGTACATCAAACACTTTGAACTCATACCTTGCTCTGCAAGCGAGTTATTGAATGCTGTCTCGGCTCTCTGCAGAGTCAGACGAGGTAGAAGGGAGTAATTGCTTGTGTGGGCAGCCACATCTGAATCCTGTACACGGAAGTCTCCAGAACCAAGAGAGATGTTAATATTGGACCTAAATGATGCAGCACAGCAGTAAATCGTCATCTTTGAACAGCCCAAAATGTTGTTCAGTACAACCATGGAGACTCAGATGTCATTTGTGTATTTCTACTGACCTTCATTCTTTAACATGGCGGTTGGAACAAGACCATAACAAGTTGGTACCTAGTTGGGAATAATGAAAAAAAGCTTGTTCTTGTAATATTACTTTAAGATACAAAACATTGATGCTCTTTAACCCACTCTTGACTGACCATTGTCTTCATGACGGTCCAATGGTCCGTGTGGAGACGAGGAAACACCACAGGATGGCTTCTGGGCCATGAGGTCATGCTGGTGCAGAGAGTTATACAACATAGGATTACCCTGTCAGCATTCTGCACTACAAAAATACAGATTAATAAATTGGAGGCAAAGAGCAGACGATTCAAAGACTCACTGTTGTTGTCTAAAGATATTCGAGCCATTGTGTTTCTTCGTACCAGCAGACTGCATTTCTACTCCAACCAGCTTATTTCAAAGAGAAGGATTCTGTTTCTCTGTTGCTTGGTAACAGACCCTGGCCTATTTCCTCCTGAAAGAAGGCCCCACGCGGCGCCGGGCGCAGGCCGGACAAAGAGTCCAACCGGGCGACTTCTCCTGAAGCAGAACGTACTGGAGCAGGTGGGAGTTCACCATGTTAGAGCAGGTGGGGGTTCATCATGTTAGAGCAAGTGTGGGTTCATCATGTTAGAGCAGGTGGGGGTTCATCATGTTAGAGCAGGTGGGGTTTCACCATGTTAGAGCAGGTGGGGTTTCACCATACCAGAGCAGGTGAGGGAGCCTGTGTCTGGGGCAGAGCATACATAGAGGACCGACCACTGTAGGCCTATTGCTTCTAGAGACGGGAGGCACAGCAGATCTCTTCAAAAGGTTAATTTAGAACCAAGGCTGTGCACTTCAAAAACAAAATGTGAAGTGAGAGAGGAAAGGAAAAGATTCAAAATGGGAAGCAACTATGATGATTGCATAACGATAACTCACAAGTTGGCTGGAAAAATATATTTATTATTAGGTTAGATATTTGCAAATACTTTTTTTGTACTTTTTTAAAGTTTCTTTCTCCTGGTTACAATAACCCCCAAATGGCCCCCTGATTAATAAAGCTTGATTGCAATATTGCAATCGTATAATGAAGCACATTGGTATGCAGGCAAAGAGCAATATAGATACAAATCTTTCCTTATAGGAAAGAGATAGGTACAAGAATAGAATATGCTGGTTCAGCTGAAAAAGCAACACATCTTTCAAAGAAAGAGCAGATATATAGAGATATACTAGGCGGGCATCCTATAAAACTAAAGAATCAGTAGAGCTACAATATGAGACTTTGCAATTTACTCCCATTTACACTTTCTCAATTCCGACCGCTTCACATTGAATCCTTGATGCAAGCATTCACTGGTCAATAGTCTCCAGTATCCATACTGCAGTTCTGAATGAGTCCTGCCTCCTGGTGATAAGTCTCCAGTATCCATGCTGCAGTGCTCTAAGGGTCAGTGCTCCAAGGGTCCTGCCTTCAGCGAGAAGTCTCCAGTATCCACACTGCAGTGCCTCATGAGTCAGTGCTCTAAGGCTCCGGCCTCCTGGTTAGAAGTCACAGTGTTCCAAGGGTTCTGCCTTCAGCGAGAAGTCTCCAGTATCCATACTGCAGTGCTCTAATGTTCTGGCCTCCTGGTTAGAAGTCCCAGTGCTCCAAGGGTTCTGCCTTCAGTGAGAAGTCTCCAGCATCCACACTGCAGTGCCTCATGAGTCAGTGCTTTAGGGTCCAGACTCCGGTCTGACCGTGACCCTTAAAGAAGTGCTCTAAGGTTCCTGCCTCCTGGTCTGCCTGTCCTCTAGGAGCCGCTGCTCCACTCTCTGGATGATGAGCCTCATGTCCTTCAGCACACTGGGCTGGTCCTCCAGATCTTCGTGGAGGCTGCGGGCAATCTCCAGACTCCTGTAGTCCTCGGGCCGGACCAAGCGGCGGACCACCTGCAGAGCTCTCTCCTTCAGACTCAGGACTGGGGACAGAGCGCCACAACACCATCATTAATATACTAATATTATCACCTTTTGATGTCCAGTGCCACAACACCATCAGGATTATCCTAATATTATCACTTTTTGATGTACACTTACAGTTCTGATTAAGAAACATGGAATAAATCGACTTTTATCCACGTGTTACTTGCAGTAAATAGAAGTACACTTAATTAAGAATCTGACTTCTTAATCAATCTGAGGTCTTAGGTATCTTGATCAGAGACAATTACAAAAAAAAAACTTTTCTTGCCCCCAACAAATATAGGCTTTGTATTAATTGGCCTGTTTGCAACCACCGACCATCGAAATATCGGAGTCAACCTCATAACCCCACCTGGTAGAGTGATTTTGGCGAATGAATACATTCCGCCCTCCGCTGGCTTAGGCAGGAACAGCTCTTTGCTGTTGACCCTCAACGGGTCATCGGTGTCTGCATCACGGAAAAGCCACGGGTGACCTAAGAGCACAACGGGTCAGGCAGGGTTAGTCCAGTGGAGCTGGTTATAACCAACAACGTGTAAGGCTGATGAGTACTAGGCTTGGTTCCAATGGAACTTGATATAACTAACAACGTGATGGGCACATGAGTGTTGATGTCGTTACACAGCTCTGCTAGTTCAGTATTGGACTGCTCCACACACGGTGTGTAGATAAAGTCCTGTTTACTCGTGGGCTCCGACTCCTTCACCACGAACAGTCACACACACGTACCGACATAGGTGTTCATCTTGCGGCCTGTCCCGGGCTGGATGACGTTGTACTGCTCCCGTCGGGGTCTCCCGTCGTAGTCGATCCAGATGGGCTGCACGACGCGGTGGCTGTGGTTAGCGAACACCGCCTTGACTGGGATCCCGGTGTTCAACGAGCGGAGCACTGGGAGCACTGGTTCTCCTGCGTCTTCTGGAGCCTCCTGAGGCATCGCGGGACTGGAAGGACGGTCTAGAGGAGGCTACCGGGGCGGTCTAGAGGAGACCGGACGGGCTGGTCGGCTTCGGTGGTCGGAATCAAATGAGTCGTTTCTAAAAACATCCGTATTATTGACCGATAAACGTATTGTATAAATATAACAATCGTAAATGTGGCGAGCTTTGAGAAGTTAAACTGTGTTTTTCTAACTCGACTGTTTACATCACGGTTTCCGGTTAGAAACGTCATGCGCTGGTGAACGACGTCCTGATTGGACGAACGCAAGGAAAGGGGACGCCCCCAGCTGGGCGGGGACTGTGGCTTGGCAGGTCGAGTTCTTCGGCTTTTATCGGCGTTCTTCGACGTGTTGCGTCACAGTCGGCCCCTAGCTCCCCAGTCAGAATTATTATTTTTGTTTGTTTTGTTCAGTCCAGAAAGATGCATGTGTATTAGCCTTCTATAGCATGTATGAAGGTCCATGAATTGACTTCAGATATGGATTTGTACACGTGTTTGTGGGGAACTTGTGGGGATCAAGTTACTTCAGATTTACCTGGAATTGGCTGTATTTTCACTCAAACACATTCTAGATGCAAAACATAACTTCTTTATTTAAATAGTATCACCCATTTCATTTTCATCCTCATGATTTTGGAACTCAGACTTTGGTTCCATGAACCAAATCTTTCGACTGTACAGTTGTCTGATTCCACTCTGTCCATCTGTGTCAGATGGGTTTGATACAGCTTGATACAAATCAACAGCTATGAGATAAGGTTTGACATTGTACACGGCAGAACAACATATATATTAGCCACCGATCGGCTATCTCTTATATACACAGAATCTACATGGGCTCGTTGTACTTGTACTATTGCAGGATGTTTGAAGTCTGAAAGACTAAGATAATTCTACCTTATCGTTCAGAAGACCAAGTTAATTTTCATTCCCTAGGTTCAGTGATTAACTTTCTCTGCAATTAAAGGCAAAAGCTTTTTCTTTTTCATTTCATTTCTTTACAAAACATTGCAGTAAAATATAAAGCTTCCATCCCCATTGATGGAAAGACGTTCCCGAACTGTCTCGTACAAAATACGATGCCCACTCCTGTGTTTAACCGACATTTCAGTTCCACCTCACAAATATCCTCCTGACAAACAGTAATTCCAACAAAATAACGGTAACACCCCACAAACCCCTGGTGTTCTGAAGTCACGTCAAACCGAATGTTTGAGAAACGACAGTTTGAGAAAGTCCCTCAGAGTTCCGACCCTGCCGGTGGAGTGAGGGATCACGTGATGATAAAAGCATAGCAGGCAACTTCAACAAGCCACAAGAACAGGTGTACTGGCGGCGGCGGCAACAGGAGGCTTTATTCACAACTAGCATGCTAATATTGCAGTATGTTCATGTTGTTTATTTTATTTTATTGTTATTTTCCCTCCCTGTGGCCGCTGGTGGTAGTGTGCCCTCGCGGCTCCAGAGTGCATGAAGAGCCATTCTACCTGTTCTGTTCTGCTATATTCTGCTTGGTTCTGTTCTGTTCTGCTGCTGCATGCCGTATGAAGGCAAACTCTCCCAGGTCTGGTTTAGATGGAGCGGTGAGGTGTCAGGCTGAGGGTGGAGGAACTCCCATCCTGACTGGATGGTGGTGGTGGTGGTGGAGGAACTCCCATCCTGACTGGATGGTGGGGGTGGAGGAACCTCCATCCTCACTGGGTGGTGGTGGAGGTAGTGGGGTGGTGGTGGTCCACCCTCACAGGCAGAGGAGCCGGGACCCCTCCCCGCCGCCCTCGCCCTCGCCCTCGCCCTTGGGGATGCGTGGCAGCAGGGCTGAGCGCGTCAGCCCCCAGAACCGGGCGGGGGACAGCTCCTTCTTGGCGGCCGTGAACTTCCAGCCCATGTGTGAGCCGCAGTTCCGGCACTGAGCAACGGTCCAGGCGTACCTGTGGACCCAGGACAACGTGGTCATGGTGTGGACCAGATCCTATTGGTGAGGGGGTGGGGGTCTCAGTCCACCGAAACAGTCTGGGACCTCACCCCTGGTCCCCTTATCTAACGGCCTCGTAGGTGTACCATCAACTGGAGCCAAACTACATTCAAAAGTTCCCTCCCTCCTGCATGTTTCATCAGCTTCTACAGGAGTTTACTGAGGTGGTTCAGGGATCAATACATCAGCTACAGTCTACCCGACTCGTCCAGGTGGCCCCGTCTATGAGTGGATGAGAATGTGTGGATGAACGGCGTTACCCTGGAAACCAGCTGTGCATGGTGGAGGGCCAGCCCACCAGGTTCAGGTTGCTGGCGTTGTACACCGTCAGGGTTTCATGGACGTAGCCGTGGGGGTTGACGTAGGCGGCCATGGGGCCATACAGTGACAGACTGCAGAGGCAGAGAGGGTATCCCCCCCTCAATGCATTAACAACTGATTATGAACGTGGGACCCAAGGCCAATAAGATGAGCAAATCACTTTCCAGTCTTACCTGAAGATCATATTCTTGGTGGTGATTTCTGTATCCTGACACTGTTTGCAGCAGAGGGAGGTACACTAAGGAGGAGAGATAGTGATAAACAAGCAGGTTGCTTCACCATGCTGTTAACCACGTTAGGAGGATGACACCATTCTCTGTGTCTATGCAGGAGCTTTGGGCCCTGTAGGCGAGCTCAGGCCTGCAGAGAGCTAGAGAGCGTGTGGTTGAGTTCATCATATTTATAATGGTGAGCTCAGAGACACGGTGAGTTATGTGAGTGTGTGGTCATATTTATAATGATATTGTGTTACTTCGAGTTACATACATTGTGTACTATGTGATACAACATTTACTACTTTTGAATAATAGTACAGAGGTATGGATGACCTCACTGAAGACCATTTGACTTCTACTATGTGTACATGTTCAGTGAACGGGAAGAAAGTTCAAAGTAACTCTTCAGAGAACTACATTGTTTGTGCTTTGAAAATTGTTTCAGGAAAGGGGGTCCGAGGCGTGCCAGCACTCGATGCAAGCGGGACGGCAGTTACCCGGTCCATGATGTCCAGCTCACAGCGCAGTCGTTGGATGGCGCTGCCGATCTTCAGCAGCTGCAGCCTCAGAGCGTCGTCGATGGGCAGACACGCTGCCACTCTGTAGGAGAAGTCTGACAGGAGGAGAGGAGAAGGCAGAGACGATGAAGAAGGTTACAGGACCGCGAGCCAACACAGGTGTGCGACCGCGTGTGTGCTGCAGAGGCTGACCTATGACGTTGGTCGGCAGGGAGTCGTCCTTTAGGTTCTCATCCCACTCGTGAAGCTGTTTCCTCACTCGGTTCATAAGTGACTCCTGCAAGACAGCGTAAAGATACTGTAACTTGTGTGTATTTGGCTGGATGTTCCTGGTCTTATGAAGCAGTGTACAGAAGGGTGGAACACTTACAGCATCGTACAGCGCGTAAACCCACGGGGGCCACGGAGTCAGATTGGCACAGTTAAACTTTCTCTGCAGCAGAGAACCCAAAAAAACACAAGGGATATTTAAGTGAGGAATGTAATGTAATGCACCGAGTCAATATGTTAGATACACCAAAATATCCCAAGAAAACTATGAATGAACTGACTAAACCAGGCGTATTCTGTATAAGACGTGTGTCTGACCTGCCGGTAGGAGGCCCACCAGCACTGGGCCTGCAGGCCGCTCTGGGCTGAGGGCCGGGAGGAGGGGTGCTTGTTTCGTCTGGAGAGGGCCTGGAGGTGCACCGCATTCAGCGGATCAGGGAGGACGCACTCTGGGAGGATCTGCACCTTGGCCTGCTTGATCCTGGAGACGAGGAGGAGGGAAAGAGTGAGGACCAATAAACAAGAGGGCAGCAACGGCCGACGTAGATCATAGATGGTGATTTGGATTTATCCGAGGTTGCCTCTGGGGAATGCTGCTTGTTGTTCTATACTACCTGGTGTGCCATACGACTCACACCGCAGCCATGTGCATTCGTTTCTGACGAGTACCCTTGAGACGCCCTGTCACACTCACCCATCTGCCTGTGTCCGCAGCTCGTGGACCTTGAACCGCTGCCTCCCGACCGCCTTCACTTTGACCGTCTCGATGCCGTACTCCTGCTCCTCCCGGTAAGCGTAGATCTCCGCCGTCGTCCCAAACTCCGGCTCCGACTCGCCCGCGTCACTGAACGGAGGAATATCTCAAACTTAGTTATATTTGAATCTGTTCCCAATCCCCTTTGATGACATACAAAAGTACCCCCAGAGCCCGGATTGTATTTGTGAGTATCAGGGGGGGCTGTCGCTGGCTGGTACCTGTGTGCGAGGACAGCGAAGGTTCGGTCTCGCTGGATGACGCTGCGCATCATGCTGACCTCCTGGGGCCTGAAGAGCTGCAGCGGCAGTGTCTGGCCAGGCAGCAGCATTATGGCCGTGTGGGGCAGCACAGGGATGGTCTGGCAGCTGTCCTCGTCATGGACCGTCCGGCCGTGGAACTCCTCCATGTCTGCACCCAAGTACTGTCGCCCAGAAACCCCACATGTGACGAAACACAGACATTATCTTCACTAATAAACGGCAACCACGTCATTAAGTGTGAGGCTCGAGTTTAAAAAACAGTTTTCCTTAACTTATTTGTGTATCAATTATATTTATGTGTGATAAAGACGGAAAGTGCAACAGGTGAATACTACAGCACTGTTGTGTCATCGCCTACAGCATGGGAGGTGGGGAGGCTGGGGTCAAAGTTGATGTCGGGCTTCTCCGCGTTCTCGTTATCACGGTCTTCAGCCTCCATGTCGTTCTCTTCTTCTTCATTTTCTAAGGAATTTTTTAAGGAAAATATGTTATATACTTGTATAACTATATATACTATATACTATATACATGCAACCCGTGTGAATGTAAGATGGCGGTCTAGCTGTACTTCGTCATTGATTAGTAAAGTGCTGGATCAAATAACATAATGATCACAGTGGTCCTGTTGAAACATCGAAATCGCTTTCTCCTGTACATATAAATTATAAAACGGCGAAAACAAAAGTGAAACAAGTCTTTATTTTGGTCCACACGGCTGCGATCTGATGGTCTTTCGATGAATTAGGCAATAAGTAGGATGAAGACAATCTGATCTTTAGAATAACCCGTTCCGTGGCCTGTGGCCCTGTGTGTACGACTGTGTGACATTTGAATCCTGACCAGGTAGAAACTGTAACCGGTTGCCCATGTCTTCGTTGATGTTATTGTCTCCCCTCTCGTCCGCCATGTTCTTGTGTTTACATCCCGGTTCTTATTCGCGGGGTTCATCAGCAGCGCGCATGCGCCCTCACTGCTCTCTTCTGCCTCCAGTGGTCGACGCGAGCATCGGATGTACAGGTTCTCTATCCTGCAGTCTGATTTACCAGATTTCCCTCCTAGTCTAGCAACACTGGTCGGTCAGAAGTGTTGCCAGATTGGGCGAGAAATCTGGCTCAATCTGGCAACACTGACTGCAGTCCCCTACGTTTTATATTTACCAACGACAGAACAAGTTGACGTAGTTGAAAATGATAAACAGATTGTAGTAATTATTTTATATTGATTTAGTTTTAAAATTGGGCAGTGGTTCAGCATTGGTTTGGTACATAAACATTAATCTTCCTGTACGATATGAGCCATCAGGTCCTCTCCATTACACTTTATATTGTCCTTTAGTTGGAAATTAATATTGTACGGTTCCAGTCTAAAGTAGCCACGTGCTTGATTACTCAGTCAATTTGTCCAAGTGAAATTTCATGTAAGTGCAAGAAAAAAAAGGGTAATTTCACAAACTAGTTCCTTTTGGCACATTTAACACTGAACGTTTACCACTGTTTTCCAGTGCCGAGACTACTTTTGGTCACCTGGATTCTAGCATAGCCTCCCTCCTCACACTTCATGAGTAGAATGTTAGCCTATCCATTATAATACTTGGCATTATTCTAATTAGATCCTTACTGTACCAACATGTTGCTTCTGACAAATGCAATAATTTGCTTTGTATAAAATCTGCTAAATGCAACCTCTCCATGCGATGCGGTCCTGACTCAAGGCCCATTTGTCTAATGCAAGCAGCACACAGATTCAGTTATGTGGTAACCAAAGTTTATTATGGCGTAAAAACAGCTTTGGTTCTGGTGTTAAAAGATGGTTCGTCCTGCAGAGATACACAGCGGCTGGTCCATAGTCAGGATACTATCAGTCTCGCGTTGGGACATTCTTTCTTCAAGGCCGTCGCCACGCTTTGCTGCTTCCACGCTGGACGCCAGGCCGGTCACTGCTTCACTACACAGGACAGGAACAGCTGCTTGGAGAGGGCGTCTACTTTGACCTCTGCCTCATCTTCCTCCTCTTACGCTTCAGTCTGTTGGAAACAAGAAACCGGGTTAGAAATGGGCACAAACTAGACACAAGATCCCAAACTGGACACAAGCTCCCAGATTAGTTGTCCTGCCCGTAAAGCAGTACACTATGTCCCAGGGAGCCCCACCATTTGAGCAGTACCAGGGAGCCCCACCATTTGAGTACCACTGAGCCTTACTCAGTAGGGTCATTGCAAGACACAGGGGTCACTCAGCACTAGAGTGCTGCTGTCATGTACCAGGGACAGCCCTATTCAACACTTGTTTGTACTATACATGTCCTGGAACAGACATTAAGTCCTAGGTGACAATTGTAATAAGGTCCTGATTTAAGCACAGCAAGAAGTATATTGTTCCCCCCAAACTGAAACAGGCCATGTTCATCATGAAAGACCCCACTAGTCATTAACATGGACACCTGCTCCCACTGGCCTCACGGCTGCTGAGCCACCTGACAGTCCACGCCCAGACATGAGCTTTACAGGGTGCGGCAAAACATGAAACGATAGTTGCTGTTCAGGAAGAACAGCGACACTACTCTGGCTGAGCACACTATATAAATGAAGCAAACTGTTTGGAATCAAGAGTACCCTGGAAACCCAGCGACAGGGTTCTCACATTGAGATTCTACACAGAGCTTATCAGGACCCATTACTTAGACATGCATTTTTTAACTTGACAATTTGAGTTGTCTGGTTTATAAGGAAATGTTTGATAGTCTTACCTGCGCATGCGCTTCTTCCTCCACTGAAAAACAAAAACAGGCACATGTTAGTGGAAACACCCCCGTGAAGACATGTTATAGTAACAGTGTTAAAGACAAGTGTTATGGTGTCTTTGAGAGGATGTTATGGACACACCGCGTGATTAAGAGATGTTATAGCAACACCTTGTTATGGAGGCATGTTATAGTAACAGTAATGATGTCATGTGATGGAAAAACGGTGTTATGGTGCAGAAAACCTCTGCAGCCTATTGCCTAACCATTTGAGTGCAAACCAAAGTTGTAAATATAAACCTTATTATGCATAAATGAGCGAGTCAAACCCAAACAGGAGGCTTTAGGATCCAGCATGTGATGTTGGTATGAGCTATCTGAGGCTAACAGCTAGCCTAAAGCAGCGAGGCGGGCCCAGCACAACCACAACGGGTAGCGTCATATTAACATTAACACACAGGCTAGAGTCAAAGACGTGCACAGGTAACAATAATGTTAACCACAGGCTCACTCTGACCATAGTCTATGATAAGCAAAAGTAAGTAATAGTAATAAGCAATTAGTAAGGAGCAAAGAGGGAGACCGCGGTAGCCTGATGACTGCAGGCTCCATTGTCGGGAACCATTTTAGGGACAATCAAAAATATAACATTTCCTTTGGTTGGCTTACCTTGGCTCTCATCGTGTGGAGATAAGTCTAAGGAAGGAAGAGGAAGAAGTGATTAGAGACTGCAGATGACCATTACAGATAGATGATTAAGTTGGATTGTGTTGCGGTCCGGGAGCCATTTCGGCACGTACCTCTGAGCGAGGAGAGCAGCCGAAAGAGGATGATAGAGCGGGAGAGGGCGCTATTTATGCGGAAACGGTCACCGTATTGACCCGCCCATTTACCCTCAGTCGTAGGGAAATGTAGTTAAACGTGTGGTTCAGCGTGTAGTTCAACGGGCCCTGCGGAAACGCTCTTCCGCATTTTGGAAGCACTGGATTAATTTTAATTTATTTTAATTGAAAATTAATTAATTTACTAAATCGTTGGTATGTAAATGACAATTACACCTCTCAATTTACATACAAGCCACAATTAATAAAAGGATAACTTAAATTATATTTTAAAAAATGGGGAAGCAGGACTTTGGGATGTGAGGTTGGTAGTAATGTCTTTGTTTTGTAGTTCATCGTGAAATAATAAAATGTGTCATTATGGGAAGACATTCTTGTATGACATACGGCCATAGCATTTCTTATGAGAGACGTGGCCAATATAGCTCTAATTAGCCCAGTTTATGTTGTGTTTATGCGTTCTGATGTCTACAAACATTCTTCACTTGTGTTTTACATAGTTTATTGTATCCTTATTATTATCCTTATATTTCGTTAGTTTTCACCCCACACTCACAGAAATTAATCATGGTAGTTTATTTTTAAGCATATAAATCTATTTGATTTCATTTAAATACTCATATATTTTTTTATGTTTGTATTTAAATCAATTATAATCTGTATAATTCTGTAATTTCTAAAATGTATTAAATGTAATTACTTAATACATATTAACATGGTTTAAATAATCAAAGCTGTGAAACAAACAAGATTATCTTATTTAAAATGTATGTGATTGGTTTACATACAACTTGGAAATGACATCCTTATTTTCCAAGTACTAACGGCTGCGGCTTGCGGGAAGGCGGAGTTGGACGTCCAACCACGCCCACATCCGGATTGGAATGTCCAGCCCCGCCCACATCAATACCTTTATCGCGCTTCATTCAGGACGAAACTTGCTGCGTTTTATTTCATTTTATTTTATTTTATTTTATTTATTCAGTTTCTTTGAAAAACCCAAAATGAACTGCACCTCAGTCCAGTGGATGGCGGTAACACACTCTGATTGTAAACTGCCATAAAACTCTACAGAAGAAGAAGAAACTTGCTGCATTTACGAGACCTGCAAACTGTAGCATTTCGTTTTCTTTTGGACTGTTTGGACGCCCCCCATAAATATACGTATTCTTCACATATTCTTTCAGTGAGCTGTGATTATTTGTGAAATTGTGCAAACGACAGCCTTTTCAATGCGGAAGGTGGTAGCATGTAGTTAAAGCTCTCAAATTGACGCTCGCATAGGCGTCGATTACGCTGGGGACGCTGGGGACGAGTACCCACCAGTTTTCGCCAAGATTCATTTTGTACCCACCACTTAAAAATACAAAAAACTTGAGTTTAATTATTATGGATTATTACACGGCTCTTCTCAATGCTGTGGAATGCGCTGTTCACTTGCATGGTCCTTCCCGACTTCCAGCGGTGAATTATTTTTCGATAATTGACCATTGCATATAATGACCGCTGTCAAGGAAAGTGGCTCTGATTCACGTCTCTCGTATCACTCCACAAGTAGTCCGGTAACTTATCAACCCCAGCGTACTCGGTTGCTAAGCAATGTCAACGTCTTTGGCGGACTATTTCTCTGCTGATCAACACTACAAATGCTGGAAACAAATTAATTGTAAAAAGACACACCGTGTGAAGTTATTTTTTCGTTTTGGCAAGTAGCCGTGTTATAAGCGGGATAATGTATAGAACGTCGCCGGTCATTATCTAGAAAATGCCCCTTCAGGGCGAAGCAAGACACCTTCGCTTCGCACGGTGTCCGGTTCGATCTGTCGGGGCTTATTTTCCCGATAATGACCGGCGTTCTATACACTATCCCTTACTTATTTTTGTACTACCAGCCTGGCTTGGACAATGAATGAGGTATTAATACCTACTCTTTGGCTGGGATGCAATGTTGAGGCATCAGACAATCAAGTCATTTAGCCTGAATACATAGGTAAAAAGCACCAGAGCAGGTTGCTAGTACCATGGACATTATCAGAGCGATAACCTGTTGAACTAAATGGATGTGGTAGGCTACACCACGGGATGCATCTGCAGACCACTGCCACATAAATAAAGGTAAGACGCAATATTTATTGCTTAAGATTTGCTGGTGCTGTGGTGAGGTGTTTTGTGTTTTTTTGCACTCAAGTGGTCGGCTGTTTCAACTCTTGCAATTGATGTTAGCCATAGCCACCAAGTAGCCTAACTTATCCACGGTTTGCGTTCGTACAGTGTTGGGTATAGTGGAGATGACGATAGTGGAGTAATTAGTGGAATAATTGTGGTGGGGAGTGCATGAGTTTTGGTCAGTGCCTGATGTAGATTGGATGGATGCGTGTTGTGAATTGAAAACAGCCAGCTCATGATCATGATCATGTAATTCAAACAAATATACTTAAAGGTACACTGTGTATTATTTTCTCCCATCTAGTGGTTAAATTTGATTTTGCATTCAAATGAATATGCTCTCTAGCGCCTCGCGTTTTCAAATGTGTGTTGCAACCTGTTGGAACTACGGCAGGCGGCATGTGTCAAGATTCAAGAAGCTAGTAATGAAACATTCTTTATCCGTTTATTTTTCGATGTCCGTGCATTGTCAGAGATCATCATCAGGCGATTCAATGCCGGTAGGGAGAGGAAGAGGGAGAGGACAGAGAGGCAGTGGATCGGTGGGAGCTAGGCGAGGAGGACGACGAGGAAGAGGAGGAGAACGAGAGTCACAACCACGACGATAAAGACGCCCGGCAGCCAGGGCAGTTGCTAGGAATTCTGGGCCCCCTGAAAGAATATCTGTGTGGGCCCCTCTACCCCATTCATTGCCACCTTAAATGTTCTTGTTTTTCAGTGTTCTTGACGGTGCCTGGTGTAATACACCCAATTTGTTTCCTTTTTTACATTTAACGACTTAACAAGTGTATTATTATGTAAATTATGTAATATTAATTGTCTTATTCTCATTTCCCTGATTTGCAACACGTTATTACACCTCTGATTGCAAATACATTTTCAATTAACCACTCAACAAATAAGTGTGGGTATTTTATTGTATTTAACAATCAAGCACTGATATGCAAAAAACAAAATGTCCTGGCTCAAGATAGTCCACAGGTAAATATGTAGCGTTTAACTTAAATGTGCAAGTGAAACAAAGAGCACATGGAATACGTTGTTGTAAAACAAATATGAAAAACAACAACAAGCCTCAACTAATCTCAATTAAAGTTTAAATTGGATTGTTTGTTCACTGTAAGTCTCATCGCTCACTCACTTCCGCTGAGGAAGAACCATGGGAAGACCCAAGCACGTGCACACATAGGGCCCTAGGGGTGCTTGAGCCCCTGCCCTTTTTTATGGAAGCATATATGTAGCAAAATTCAAATGACAATGCAATTTGCAATTAGCAATTCAATAAGTCATTGCATTATGTAATTGTCAATTCATCATGCAATTTAATAATGTAATTTGAAAATACAAAGTGTATTTTAATATGCAAAGTGACAATGAAATCCTCAATTCAATTTAAAAAAGTTATAACAATAAAAAGCGCCCCCCGTAATTGGAATTCACTTTGCCACGCTCTGTGTGTTGCAAAATTCAAATGACATTTCAATCCGCAAAACGCTTTGCAAAACGCTTTGCAAAACGCTTTGCAAAACGTTTTGCAAAACATTTTGCAAAACATTTTGCAATCTACCAGCGAATAGTGTGTGGGCAGGATCTACGTCACTTCCTCGTAATTTCCTTGTAATACCCTATCTCCCAGAGCACGCACTCTATCAATCATCTTATCAGCGAATCGTGTGTGGGCGGGAGTCGGGGAGATAGGGTATTACAAGGAAATTACGAGGAAGTGACGTAGATCCTGCCCACACACTATTCGCTGGTAGATTGCAAAATGTTTTGCAAAATGTTTTGCAAAGCGTTTTGCAAAGCGTTTTGCGGATTGAAATGTCATTTGAAATTTGCAACACACGGAGCGTGGCAAAGTGCATTGAAATTACGGGGGCGCTATAGCTTTCCATTTGAATAAAGGCGACAAAATGTTAATTCTATTTTTATTGTTATAACTTTTTAAAATTGAATTGAAGATTTCATTGTCACTTTGCATATTAAAATACACTTTGAATAACGCATTTTCAAATTACATTACTAAATTGCATAATGAATTGTCAATTGCATAATGCAATGACTTATTGAACTGCAAATTGCAAATTGCATTGCCATTTGAATTTTGCTACATACATGCTTCCATACTTTTTGCCTCGTATTAAAAAGTGCCCTCTGAGTGTTCTTCAACAATCGCGCCCGCAAAAGTGCTCGTCCGCGATCGAACGCCCCGTTAACAATAGCGCTCGTCCGCGATCCAACCCCCCCCCCCGTCAACAATCGCGCCCGCAATAGCGCTCGTCCGCTCGTAGCGCTCGTCACCTGCCCCTCAAAACTCCTGTGCACGTCCCTGGGAAGAACGAACCGCGGTGTGGACCAAACCATTTTTTAAGAAGGGGCCAAGGGGATTATTGAAATTATTAAAATTAGAATATTGTATGATTTGTGGCTTTGTTTTAATTCGGATTCATTCATATGAATATATATTAGTTCAGTGTATGCATAATCATTTTGTCATAGAGGCTACTGGCTGTGTGTGGGCCCTAGTGGGCTGTGGGCCCTTATAATTGTCATAACCTTTCCCCCCTATACGACGGCGCTGCCGGCAGCTACAAGAGAAAATCTTGATAGGATAGTGCTTTTTGTCCCTCTCGGCAGTTCATCGTTTTTTATAGACCGGACGGACATTGAAGCCTCCGTAGAGCTTGCCCGTCCTATGTAAATACAGATAAGTGATTCTTCGCTCAAGAGGATAAGTGAGATTGTTGGCAGAGATAATTTTACACCAATGAGGACTTATTTATGAATGAAGACGTTGATTTGAGGTAATAAATTACTTAAAACACTACACAGTGTACCTTTAATGTATTCTGAATACATAATCTGATGAATGTGCATTTAAATTCAATAAATTATATTAATACTGAATACATAAACCTGGTGAATATGCATTTCAAATGAATAGGCTTTATTACACTGATGCATATACATCATGTAAAGTTTATTAGGTAGGTTTATGTTCAAAATATAAAAATAATCTAATGGAACTTTGTCATGTAATTATTTTACATAAATCTTAAAAGTTAGGGTTAAATATTTCTGTGAGTGCACATAGTCGGATACAGAACAACATTACGTAGACATTTCTTTCGAATTCCAAGACATTTTATTCCAGAAAATAAAGATACAAATTTGCATATGATTGCATTATTCTAGATATACTGGTAAATTCTGCTACACTTTAGCAGTATGGTCAACCTAAGAAAACCCTTTTTATACATAATGGCATAATGATGGCATAATGACCGG
Source organism: Micromesistius poutassou (assembly GCF_964030765.1). Taxonomy (NCBI): domain Eukaryota; kingdom Metazoa; phylum Chordata; class Actinopteri; order Gadiformes; family Gadidae; genus Micromesistius; species Micromesistius poutassou. The sequence goes on from NC_140272.1 coordinate 5,997,828, forward strand.
CCCACCGTGCCTGTTCACAGTCGAAAGGGACCTTGTTTCAGACATTCATGTTTTCACAGAAAAGTAAAGGCTTATGAATGCACTTGCCATAAGGAATTAATGACATTATTTCATATTAAATCGAGGAAATGAATTATGTCCCACCCTGCTCCTCTAGACGCAGGGTGGGGGTGTTGAAGCCTGTTAATGGTCTACAGATAACGACACATGGCCTGGTGCTCCATGTGCTCGCGTCCAGGCAGGTTTAACCTGTTGCACTCTGATTGCTCAAGATGCAACAGGTATGCAGCCTCACCCAGCCCCACTCCAATCAGACAGACTTGGGCCAGGTGAGGCTGCTTCAACCAGCCATCATCCACACACACTGCACAATGGACTGGTACTGCCACTTTTCATTTCACTGCATTTCTTGTATATGTATGTGACTAATACAACTCTTGAATCTTGTATAAATCATGTTTTATTGTTAATACCTCAAAGTGGAAGTCAAAGAGTGGCTCAGCCTCACTGAGGAACCTAGGTGAGGCATTCACCTCCAAACCACACTGCTGCTCAGAGTCCCTCGTGTGACGTCCTCCTCTGACTGTCGTGTGAAGCCTGAGCAGACATTCATGCATTCATAAGGCCTTTCAGATTTAACGGTTATTCACTGTAAGGGATTATTCACTGCAGAATAAGACACTGAAGTCCAGACATCCCAGAACCTTTCCTCCCCAGTGCCCACCAGCACAACCAACTTCCTGTTCCTCAAACTCCAGTTCCTCCTGCTCCTTCCTGGCAACTGATTTCCAGGGTAGCCAATAAAAAAAAAAATCTAAATGTAACGTTTTTTTAGTTTTATTTCCTCACCGATTTGTCCTTATTGATTAGAGAACCGTTTGGCAGAATGACTCTACTTATCTTCTTTTGTAAGATGGTGTGCAGTACAGTGTTTCCTGAAACACTTCATCAGAAGGCAAGAGACAGCTACAAGACAGGGTCAGTAAAGTGTAAGTGAAAAAGGTTTTATTTCAAGATCTGTAATATTCAATGTTTATTAAGTGTGTAAACCAAACGTATATAAAAGACCAATATCATGATTGGAGCGAGGTTTGAAAACATGAAAATTAAAAGTTCCCCCAAAATACTCTGCTAAAAAACATTTCATTCATTTTGTTCATTAAGTAAACACAGAAGCTCTTGAAGCTTAAAGCTGGTAATCTGGCCATTTTTGTTGCATCCGTTCATTCAGTGCCATTTTAGCAAAAAAAATACTCAGAAGCTCATGTCTGTAAACATCCGGTCATGTAACAGAAAATACCAAAAGGTCACAAAATACAAAAGGGGTCCTGGGCCACTGGGGGGGGGGGGGGCTTCTGATTGTGTCCCACTTCAGGGTCCTTCATGCAATCATTCACCGGAGATGCGGGCTCCTGGGCAGGCGCGCTGCTGAACAACGTTCCTCCTAAGTACGCACAGCGTTCGACTTGAGGAACATCCTGCTGTGCCAGTAGTCAGGATTGTCAAAAGATCTGTCCACCCCGCCGGGCTCTCCGATGGCGGCCCCTGCCCGTACTTTAACGTACGGGTTGATGCCCGAGGCCCGCAGTCCCTCAGTGCCGTGGGCAGCGCTCTCCTCCTCCTCCTCCCCGCCCAGGTTCTGGTACACGGCCATTTCGTCTGCTCCTCTCTCCCCGCTCAGCGAGTTCATGTCCTCATACTCACACGCCTCCCTCTGCCCCCTGCCCGGCCCCGTGCCCTCTTTCCGTTGTTCCAGAGCCTGTTGGAGCTTGGGCTGTCGGTTGATGTACTGGTAGTTGTCCTCCGCCTCCTGGTAGTCGTCCTCCTCCACCTCCTGCAGCACATCCCTGGAGACATTCTCCAGGACCGTGGTTTTGGGAGGAGGGAGGCTCTCCTCCCTCTCCTGCAGAGGGAGGCTCTCCTCCCCCTCACTCCCCCTGATGTCCATGTACTCGTACTCCAGAGAGGCCCGGTCCTCAGAGGACGAGCCGCGGAGGGTGTCCTGGTCTTCGTGTGGAGGGTGACTTCCCAGGTCCCTCACCTGGACCCAGGAGCTGCTGTCCTTCAGCGGGCCGACAGGGGGCTTGGCCGCCCGGGAGGACGTCTGTTTGTTCATGTACTCGTAGTCTTCCTCGTCGGGGTCGCTGTGAACGATGCACGTCCGGTCTTTGAACGGAGTGACCTGGGCCACGAAGAGTAAGGTGTCTGGAAGACGACATTAGGACAGTTAGTATTGATATGGAATAGATCTCTAGATCTCTAGGCTAGATCTAATTAACAGCATCAAGTCATTGATGGATTAAGGAAGGTTTATATCTTGTCCTGTGTTAATAATATACGCCTCTTTGTACCCTCAATTATTCATCTCATTGTTTTATATTATTTAATTATTATTCATGGTTAATCTCATTGTGTTTCAGCCTGGTTAAATTAAGAATTCATAATTGTAATAACAATTGTCAGCAGTAGATCCTGTGTGTTGGGATTCAGATAAATGAAGCAGTGAGAATAACAACCCAGACGTCCTCGGTGGTATTACCTCTCTTTGGGCTTTCCCCAGGGAGCACGTATCCGTTCTGGTCCTCCTCGTTGTGTATGTCCGGAGAGGGGGTCTGCGGGGGGCCCCCAGACATGCTGTCTCTCTGGGAAAGGTAGGCGCTGTCCTCACGCTGCCGTTTCCTCCTCAGGCTCCCTGTCATTGAGAAGTCCTCGTTCATCTCCTGGTCTGTGACGGTGCCGCGGCCCTCCGAGCTCTCAGACACCGTCCGGGCCGAGTTCAGCCGCGAGCGGGACGGCCATCCGCCCTGCAGAGGAACACAAACCTTTGAGGACCATGGAGATGGTTCACTGGATACCATCTAATACCAGGCCCTTCTCATGGAGATGGTTCACTGGATATCATTGAATACCATTCCTTCCAGTTAAAACAAGTACACCATGAAGATGGTTTACTAGATACCATCTAATACCAAGCGTCATACAAATTCTCATTCACAGGAGCCGATAGAACTCACCTGTCCTGGAGAGTCCACACCTGGGGTCATGGGCAGGTATCCAGCCAAGTTTGATGTTTGTATCATCTGTAGGAGAAAGCGGGAAGTTCATGTTTATTTATAACACATAACAGTCCTTCAACAAACATTCTCTAGTCCCTTCGACCCTTACCCTCATGCTGTCTATCTTGGAGAGGCGGGACATGCTCCTGGACGGGGACACGTAGACATGGTGCGTGGCCAGGCCGTCCTCCAGGGCCTCAGCCTCCTGGTCCTCCAGCTCTCCGTTCAACTCCTCCAGGTCGGCTGAGCGCTGCAGGTGGTCGTCAGGGGCCGAGTCTGCTGCACTGCAGTCTCCCTGAGGCAAGACCACAAGAGAAGAAGAAGACGATGATGATGATTTACACATTCATGTTTCATGTTGAAGTCGCCATGCAATGGTGATGAAGGTGCTCACTTTGATCACCAGATACCGCGGGGGGTCTCGGGCCATCCTCGTGAACTCATTGGCCAGCTCTTTGAAGGTCGGACGGACGTTTTCATCGATCATCCAACCTGTGGATAAAACAACAGTCCCAATATGAACTACTTGAGAAGAGCTGTGGTTCTACCGATGTCTAAAGGGTTCCTCTGAGCAGTGCCAGCAGAAGGCGTGGACAGGGACTCACACTTGACCATGACCATGTAGACGTCAATGGTGCAGATGGGGGGCTGGGACAGCCGCTCGCCCTTCTCCAGCAGGTCAGGGACCTCCTGTGGACGCATGGCTGGGTAGGGCTCCGTCCCGTACGACATCATTTCCCATATGGTCACACCTACAAGCCACCAATATAGGGTTCTTATTATTCTCAGACACGTGTAATTCCAGAAAGTGGCATATTTCAAATATTTGATCACAATTACCGATGCATTCCAACCAACACAACAGTATCTACCATTGATCCTTGAGGTTATAGAGTTATATATATGTTACTATGGTACAAAGCTGGACTGACCGTAGCTCCAGACATCACTCTGATGGGTGTATCTTCGGAATAAGATGCTCTCCAAGGCCATCCACTTGATTGGCGTCTGTAAAAACAGGCATTATGGTTTGGTTTCATCCCTGGTGAAGATGTCAGCATTCGGGGTCAATGATTATCAAGAAGTTCTGTTTTGATAAACTTTGATCCTTTTACTGCAGGACGTACTGTCTTCGCCGAGCAATAAACCCCTTTTATGGGTGGACTACAGACCTTGACTTCGTTGTAGAAGTATTTCTTCTCATCTGGGTAGAGCAGGTCTGCGATGCCGTAGTCTGAGATCTGCACTATGTAGTCGTTCTTCAGGAGCACATTCCTTGCCGCCAGGTTCCTGTGGACCATCCGATGCTCTTCCAGGTAGTACATGCCCTGAAAGATACGTTCAAGGAAACGTCTTGGTTATCTGGAAGAGGTGCAAACATCCCACAACACACCTGAAGAAAGAGCAGATGTTCACCTTGGCGATCTGCACACACCAGTTGAGTAGCCTCTGGGGGCTGAGGTTGTGCTTGCGTTGCCTGATGTGCTCCAGCAGGGATCCCTGGGAGCTGAGCTGGGTGACCAGCTGTAGGCTGTCCCCCGGGCAGATGCCCAGGATCCTGACCACGTTGATGTGGTCCAAACTACCCAGAGCCAACATGTGCTGCAACATGCACAGTCAAAACATTACTATTCATCAGAACATAAATGTGCATGGTTTGTCAAAACGGGTTTGGATCGGAGTTGCCTTACGTCTGTAATCTCATTGAACTTCTGGCGCCCTGTGCGGTCACTGATAGTCTTGATCGCCACTGGAAGCTTCACCGTGTCCCCTTCAGGAATCCAGATGCCCTGAATGAAGGAGAACAACACATGATATAGTTACTGGATGGACCATTACCTATAGTTAGTTTACAGGGAGGTGCAGATTAAATGGGTTACCTTGTGGACTGTTCCGAACACACCCTGGCCCAGACTCTTGATCTTACGAAGATCTGTGGCCTTCAGGATGCGAGCGTGAACCTTTGCTCCTTTCTCACTGGGATCCAGGGGTTCAAAACTCTGGAAGAGCACAGAGGATGTGTGAACACAAACACCTGAAGAACACAGACATCTGAAGAACGGGAGAGAGGCTACGGATCTGCTCCTCACTGACCTCTCCGCTCTCCATGTATCTCCTCATGGCTCGCTTGCGACGGATGGCGAGACCGCGACGGTAGAGAACGGTGAGGACGAAGATGGAGAATCCCACGAACAGAAGGGCGATGACTCCCAGCACAATGCCCGTGGTCATTTGGCTGGACAGAGATTTTAAAAGAAAATTGCACAATAAACACTTGATTGTTGAATGTCTATTTTTGGTTGGCATAAATGACCCTGAGTGGGAGGGGCTTGGGTGAGTGGGAGGGGTTTAGGTGTGGCGACAGTAAGATTCTTCTAAGCAAAGAGAGGTACGGACTGGCCAGCATTTTTATCTGTACAATATTTCAGTTATTGGATGTGATTTGATTGATTACATTATTGAAATCACTATCAACAGATACAGTAGTACTACAGATATGTATCCAGGTTATTTTTAACTAGCTAGCTGAAACGTTACCCATTTGGACTTTAATATGGCTAGGGTTAGGCAATCCTAACCCATGACCCCTAACCATAACATTAACCCTGACAACTATGCTAGATGATAATGCTTATGACTGCATTAACTAATGTGACTTAATGGTCATTTAATGTACCCTTATTGTAAAGACTTATTTACCATATTTATTTAGCATATCAAATCAAACATTTGACTAGGAGCTAGAAAAACTAAACTCACCTAGACATGGATCTGCGGGATTCCAGACAGTCTCCGATGTTTGGACCATCGCACCTGGAACCAGGAAACAGGAAGAGGGGAAACTTAGGGGAACCACGCCACAGCGATGTGGTTATAGGTGGGCTGCACTGGAAGAACTGTCCCACCCAGCAGTCGGGGAACTCCTAGTAATATGATATTGCTTAGTGGTGGAACAATCTCCCTGCAGATGTCAGGACCACAGAGTCATTCACCAGCTACCACAAAAGACTCAAGACTCACTTGTTCAGAGTTCACCTAGACTCTGAAGAGCCTTCTTCTGACAAATGTACTTGTTGTAAGTCACTTTGGATAGAAGCGTCTGCTAAACACCCTCAATGTTAATGTAATGACTGGGCTACCCTCCTGGACCACTCTGTACTGGACCTCCAGTCCAGTACAGAGTGTATGTATGTATATATGTATGGACGGACACCCCTGCTTACCCCTGGGTGCAGTTGAGATGGCAGGGCTCACAGCTGTGCTTTCTGTCGGGGTATTTGAAGATGACCCCCTCCCCTCCCATCAGCCCCTTGGGGCAGGTGGACACGCAGTGGGGGCCATCCTTGTTCCTGGCACATGCCACACACTCGTCTGCCCCCTGGTGGCCGGGAGGCAGTCAGGAGGAAGAGATAGAGCATAGAAGATTATGTTTACGTGTCTCTCCATGGATATATATCTGCAGATCTATACATAGAGAGAGATATTCGTCTCATGAAGCACCACTAGGTGGTGTCTGGTATCTGCTTATCATCTCTGACCTTGAGGGACTTGAGGAAGCAGCATTGAAAGCCTGGAGCTATAAGCTATGATGTGAGTTTTGCTCCTTAGTGTTAGGTAGTGTAGCGTGGGCGTTGGGAACCTACCGGCCCGGTGCAGGTCGGCCTCCCCTGCTGAAGCGCACACTCAGTGTGGCAGGGCATGCATTCTCCTTCAAACGTCGCAAACTCCCGCCTGTCGCTGCGTGGGGGAATGGGGAGGACAGCTGGTCAGCACACCGCAGACCGAAGATAACACGGCTACAAGGTCTCTGCACGGCCGCACATTCCCCAATTATGAGATTCCTTTATTGTTTATTGTTTGTCATATTGTGGAGATACTGACCCTGTGAGGAACATGCACTGCTCCACGCAGGTGCCTCCGATGCTGAAGTTCTTGCAGGCCAGACACTGGCTGGGCCCCGGACCCCAGCACCCATCAGCGGAGCACAGGGGGTCGCAGGTGTGGCCTTCTTTCACTGCACACACGGATATCACGTATTACAAACACGACCACGCCACACCGAACATCAGGTCCTAATGAAGTGATCTGAGTCAAGGCTAGGCTAGGCATAGTGCTCACTAAGGCTAGGCTTAGTGAGCACTAAGGCTAGGCTTAGTGAGCCCTTAGGCTAGGCTAGGCTAAGTGCTAACTAAGCCTTAGCCTTAGTGTAGGGTGACCAGACGCCCCCCCCCCACCCCGTCAACAATCCCGCCAGGGGGGACGGGGCAGTGTCCCCCTTTTAGTTTTCTATGACAAAAACACTACACGTTTGGAGGTTTTTACACCGCTGAACCCAAAATGTCCCCGGATTTTATCTCAGAAATCTGGTCACCTTGCCTTAGTGAGCACCAAGCCTAGCTTAAGTCACTAAGGCTTAGTGAGCCCTGATTGGAGGACACCGGCAGCCTCCTCTCACCACATTGGCTGCGGGCTCCGTTGTCCTTGACGTCAATGAACTTCATGCGGCCCTTTGGGCGGGAGCTCCTGCTGGACAGACGTGTCCAGTTGACGTTGTTTTGGTAGCAAAGCTTTGGGTTCCTCGTGATGTAAACACCGCCGTCGTTGATCTTCCTCAGCGACCGGAGCCCGAGAGACGTCAGGGACGGTATCCCAATCACCAGCAGAGCGTAGCCCCTGACGGAGGAGGTGGAGGAGAGAGACAGGTTAGTGGGGCAGCGGCGAGCGGAGACTCTGAAGGTACAGGACAATACGATGCGGTACGAGGGGAGTAGGGGGTGGGGGGGGGGGAAGGATGTACCTTTTAGAGTTGGATCCTCTGGGGGACGGGGAGAGGTGACGACAGGACGGGGGACAAGGGGAAGGGTGTGAGAGACAAATGAAGATATTAGAGGCATGCTGTGGTGGTCTACTCGGCAGGGCCGTTACACATACAAGGTGATTAACCAGGTTAGAAGACACAGGTGGACAGGTGTTTACTTGTAGAGCGTCCTGCCCTCGATGGTCTGAAGGTTGGAGAACACGGACAGATCGGACATGTTGGCCGGCCAGGACTGGATGTTCAGGTTGTCTGGGGACAGAGGCCTCATATTACAGACGATGATGACAGTAGACCGTACTTTAGTGACAGATATTAAAGGTCCCATGACATGCCACCAGGTGTGGTGTGATTACGACTAATCACACCACACCTGGTGGCATGTCATGGGACCTTTAAAACAAGACACAGGAAAAAGAATAACACACACCTGTGATCTCTCGGACGGTGCTGAAGATCTTCAGCTTCTCCGGGTCAATGGCCGGGATGTTCTTGTAATCATCCCTGCATGGAAGGAAAAATGTGAACATTATTACAATAATGATGATCATCATGACTGATGTATCGTAGCGGGTGTCCGGGGGTATCCTGCCTACCCTTTGATCCCGGTCACCAGGAAGTGGAGGCTGCCCTGGATCTTGGTGCAGTTCCGGAAGCTGTCGATGTTCAGGGCGTCCACGGTCTGCCGGTCGGCCAGGCCGGTCCCGATGCACACTTAGGGGACAGAACACACCGCTGGTCACCAGGAGAGTGCTCACGAGAGAGGAGCTCACACCAGAGACTCAGAGACACAGCTCAGGGGTAAAGGCGGTGGGTAAAGCACCTTTTGGACAGGGCCCTCCGCACGGCTCACACCCCTTCACTCCCTTCTTCTCCACCTCCATCTTGTCCGTGGGGCAGCTGCTCACACAGGAGCTCTCATCCACCACAAAGTTAGCTGCGCAGGGGGCAAAACAGAGCAGAGCTTACCACCACAGTTACACCTGGTCTGACGGGGTGGGGGCTCCGCTTGGACCGGTGGGTTGAGATAAAGTCAGTGTTAGATGAGTTGGGGGGTAGTGGGTTGAGTTAGGGTTACAGTCAGGTTTAGGGTTTGGGTTAGATGAGTTGTGGGCTTGTGTGTTGAGTTACAGTTAGGGTTAGTTGACTTGGGGTGTTGAGTTACAGTCAGGGTTAGGGTGAGGGTCAGGGTTAGCTGGGTGTTGTGTGTTCCGTTAGGGTCAGGGTTGGTTGTATGTTGGGCTAAGGTCAGGGTTAGGTTTAGGGCCAGGGTTAGTTGTATGTTGGGCTAGGGTCAGGGTTAGGTTTAGGGTCAGGGGTAGTCAGGTGTTGTGTGTTGGGCTGGGGTCAGGGTTAGGTTTAGGGTCAGGGTTAGGTTTAGTCAGGTGTTGTGTGTTGGGTTTAGGATCAGGGGTAGGTTTAGGGTCAGGGTTAGTCAGGTGTGTTGGGTGTTGGGTTCTGCCCCCACACTCACGGGGGCACTGGGCCACGCAGATGGAGCCGTACTGGTACTTGGCGCTGGGGTTGGGCTCCAGCTTGAAGGTGAGCTTGTTGTAGATCAGCGTCTTGGGACACTGAGGCACGCAGGAGCCCGAGTTGTTGAAGTTCCTGCAGGCCTGGAGGGTGGAAACACTGAATCACTACGACTCTGTGGGTTAGTGAACCCTAACCCTAACCCTAACCCTAACCCTAACCCACGGTGGGTCTGTTGTTGTTCTTAGAGATAGGAGGCCAGTTTATTATATTTGTAGAGCCCTTGATCACAGTTTCAGTCTCAAAGGTTTTCACAGGTCACCATCCCAGCCCATCCTCCCCGGGGGGGAGAGCCAATCACGACGTTGTGTTCTTTTTTGTTCATTTTTCCACAAGTTCAATCTAAATCCAAATGGTATTATTCCCTTCGAAAGACAAGAAGATTGCTTTGTACTTACAAAGCAGTCCTTGTCCAGGGGTCCCGTGCAGCCCCCCGCACACTCCATGTGACAGCAGTCGGCCGGGCTGCGTCCGAAGCACCGGCCGTTACACTGCGGCGCGCAGATCGTCTTGGTGACTATATAGAGGGATATAGAGGGGTGTTAGCAACAGAGCTACGGCGTTAGCTACAGTCTGGAGAGGAGTTAACTACAGTCTTGGTGACTAGAGATAGAGGGGTGTTAGCTACAGTCTAGAGGGGTGTTAACTACAGTCTTGGTGACTAGAGATAGAGGGGTGTTAGCTACAGTCTAGAGGGGTGTTAACTACAGTCTTGGTGACTAGAGATAGAGGGGTGTTAGCTACAGTCTAGAGGGGTTTTAGCTACAGAGCTACGGCATTAGCTACAGTCTTAGAGGGGTGTTAGCTACAGTCTTGATGACTAGAGATAGAGTGGCGTTATCTAGCCATAGAGGGGTTATAGCTACAGTCTAGAGGGGTGTTAGCTACAGTCTTGGTGACTAGAGATAGAGGGGCACTAGCTGGCCCGGTGACACTGCACTGAGAGGAAAGAACCAACAACAGTACTCACGGATCTGACACCCATCCTCCGCTGGACCCCAACAGGGCACGTCTCCGCAGATCTTAGAACAGTGCTCTGAAACCACAGGTGAGACTCCATAAGCCTCAGTGTACATTTACATTCAGGGCATTTAGCAGATGCTCTCATCCAAAGCGACTTACAATAAGTACTTTTGTCAGAAGAAGAGAAACAACAATATGTCTGTCGGTACGATAAGGATGTTCATAGAACCACAACATATACAACAAAGATAGCTTGCAGCCCCCCGCTGAGACTCACGCTCTGGTCCGTTGTCGTTGATGATGATCTCACTGGAGGCGTCCTTCACAATGTCCAGCCAGTTGATCTGAGGGGCGAAGCTCAGGAACTTATTTTGGATGATCTGAACACCTCCCTCAAGGATCTCTGTCGGATGATAAGACACACAGACACACACACACACACACACACACACAGGTACGTTAATGTCAAAAACAATTAGCAGAACAAGCCCAGACTCGGGGCTGATCCTGGGCACATGTGTATCGATGCGGTATGTTGCGGTTTGACGCGGTAGGATGCGCTATCACACTCATGTTCATGCTCATGTTTCAGTGGCAGTTGGGAGCCCAGACATTCCCGCCACTCAGAGGGTGCGGTGGCTCTCCGTGGGCGTGGGAGCCGCCGGTAACGAGTGCACTGTGACGTTCCGCTCACCCACGCAGCTTCCTGTCCCATGCGGGGGGGGGGGAAGCGAACCAGTCCTACCTGTCAGGTGTGTGAGGCCCTACAGTCCTACCTGTCAGGTGTGTGAGGCCCTACAGTCCTACCTGTCAGGTGTGTGAGGCCCAGCTCCTGCAGGCCGTGCTGCCCGTCCTTCTGGTAGTTGACCAGGACAGCCAGCGCGAAGCGGTCCTCGAACAGCGTGGTGCCTCTGATGACGCGCAGGTCGTCCAGGGGCAGACGGCTGAACTGGTTGACCGCGATCAGGATGTAGCCCGTCACCTCTCTGATGGACTGCAGGGGGCAGCAGAGGGAGGGCGGGAGAACGGGGGGGGGCGGGGGGGGGGGTTACTACATGTGGGAAACGTTGTTCATTATTACATCGCTTTAATCTGACTGGTGCGGTTCAATCTTAGGCCCTGTCCCAATTCTCCCCCTTCCCCTAGATTCGAGCCCTAACCCTAGATTTTGCGTATTGCCGCGAAGGGGTAGGGTGTCCCAATACTTAGGGGAGCAAGGGGAGTGCCTATTTTCCCTTAAAATCAACCCTTGAACGCTAGCCCGCTTGGGAGCTAACTAGCAGTTAAGGGCACTCAAAGCAATTGTTCTTGTTAAGGGGAGAGAAATGGGACTGGGCCTCAGTGCTTCGAAGGGGGCTCAGTTATCTTTGTGACTGTTAACTACATGGTTGTTCAGTGCTTTGTGTACTCTTCTTTGTTTCAATCCACATTCCTCAGGTAAACAAGGCCTTTGTGGAAGAAAGACATGCTATCACCATGGAAACACAGGGAGAAAGGGGGAGCTAGTTGTTGTTGATGGTTGCCATGGCGTCAGTGCTCACCTGCAGGAAGGAGAAGTTCCTAGCCGGTTCCATCATGGTGATCTCCAGGTTGCCCATGACGATCTCACAGCCAGTGTACATCTCCTTGATGAGCTTGTACTGCATGTCTGAGCTTCCTGTCATGCTCAGAGCGTTCTTGGTCCCCGAGCAAACTGTTACTAGAGGAAGAAGGAAGTGTGCGTGTTATGTTACCAATCACCACAGATCCAACAGCGAGATAGTGCATCACTACTGATTTCATCAGGCCTACAAAACAGCTATCTGCACATCAATAATCCTCTACATTCATACTTTAAAACTGATGTCTTTGTGCCGACGTAAACAAAATAAATTAAAAACAAAAATAAAACAAACATGTGTTTAACGAGGTCGGGTCCATGTGAATAGAATCTAAAGCATGTAAAGGGAAGGCACAGCCGCATGCATGAGTCCCACTCTATGTGAACGTTTCTATGGCACTTTGTTCTGAACACACAATATCAACGAGAGCACTGTAACTGTAAAACAAACTCAGGCTTGTACGAGCATAACATACAAGGCCTTGTCTATGGGCGGCCGGCGACTGCTTTGCTATTCAAATCTCCGTCCGAGGCACACAGAGAGGAGGAGGGACACAGGAAGAGAAGGAAGAGTGCAGGAAGAGGGGTCGATGCCATGGATGGTGAGTCTGACGTTAGCCCAGAAAGCCACATGAGTGAACCGCACATCAATACACACGTTGGTCTCTCTCCTCCACCCCATGTAGATATACAGTGAGCGATTGTAACAGGCTTCATAACCTTTCTTAAGCTAATCCAGTTCCAAACCTATAGGCTTGTGTTCAAGTCAACAGCCGAGCACTTTGGCCGAGCATACATTCAAAAGACACACATCATAAAATCAGAGGAGGCTGAATCAGTGAAACGTTATGAAGGCCACAGAGTTCAGGTCAGTGGGACTGTGATTGCATGTAGCAATAAGCGTTATACAACCATCATTTAGATAACAGGCACTTTTATTATGTTTTTGGGACAGGAGGGTTCAAAAGCCTCGTTCCACCATGGGCAGTGCCAACTCAACAAAATGGACTCTCTAAACGGCCCACAGAAATAAACAAATACTTGAAACGGGAGGGAGATGGGTTTCCCTGGCCGAGTCGTGCCCACGCGTCCTACGAAGCTACAAACCCCGACAGCAGCCAGTCCAAGGCCTTGGGAGTGAAACAATGCCGTCGGCTCAAAGGTGAGCCTTTATCTGCGGCTCGCGGAGTTTTGGGAGTGTCGCGGCGTTATCAGCGACGGCCGCGCGCTTCAATGGGCTGTTGGGAAACGTCCTGAACACCTGCACGTTTCATAAGCAGTTCAAGGGGCTGAGAACACAATATGTCAGCGCAGAGCTGGCTCAGAGGCGCCCGCAGTGGCGGGGGGGGAACGCGGACGGTCCACACAACAGGTCCACACCTACAGCATTGTGTGGCTGTTCACACGTTGCGCGGCGAGGCAACAGGCTGAGTGGGTTCTCTCGCTGAGCCGCTCGCGTGTTGGCAGACAGAGGACGCAGAACGGGAGAGAGAGAGAGAAGGCTGGAGATACACACATCTGCGCGTGCGCACACACACACACACACACACACACACACATGGGTTACACATCAAGACACCCACAAACCACACACACACACAAACACACAAGCATACACAAAAACACGCACGCACAGACACACATGCACACACACACACACACACACATACACATACACATACACACACACACACACACACACATATATACAATGGGCCTATTATGTAGCGGTGCAAAACAAGTGTCTTTTGTAGAACATCACGATTTGTGGCTGAGACTCTTCCCCTCTGTTCAGCTCCTATTAACCTCTTCCCCTCTCCCCATTAGTCTTTGTATTTAGCTATAACAATATCCTAATACCCCCCCCCCACACACACACACACACACACACACCCACAAACACACACACACACCCACACACCCACCCTAACCTGATGTGCAACCCTCCTTGCCCTCTGCATTAAAGTGTAACCCAACACATCAATGAGACTCGGCTGTGTTGAGATTCAGCCGAGAGCGATGTAGGAGGGAACAAACAACTCATAAAGGAGATGAGGACGTAAACAGAAACTTGGCACAGGGGAGGCAAGAGATTACCGCATACCTGTCCCTCTCACACACACACACACACACACACACACACACACACACACACACACACACAGCCGTGCTGTGCACGCTGTGACGTGCACAGACCAGCGACACCGGAACACCTGTGCTAATGGAGAGAGAGAGAGAGAGGCAGGGGCCGCCTGCTGTGAGGGCCCAGTTCTGCCCGGCCCTCTGGCTGCGGAGGGGAGACACTTGTGTTCAGAGACGTGCCGGGGAGAGATCAGGGATCGCCTCGCACCGTGCCGTCCTACTGAGTCAACAGGCCCGACAGCATTATTACCTTGTGACACATGACTGTGTTGAAACACAAGCCACACCAATAACAACCACGAACCACCCCCCCGAGAAAACACAAAGGGCACAGCGATTTACCCTGAACAATTCAAACACATCAGCCATGCAGGTGATAAGAGATGTGTGGTGGTAGTGATGTGTGTTAAAGTATTCTAGGATGTTTTGACCTGCGGACCGGTCCTGTGTGGATGAGAGGCGGTGGTCTCCCTGGGCAACCAGCCTGTTAGTATAGTACCCGACCTGACCTTTAGGGGAGTTCTGACCTTTAGGGGATTCCTGACCTTTAGGGGAGTTCTGACCTTTAGGGGAGTCCTGCTGTCAGGACCTCTTCTGCACGCTGATGGACTGATGGACTATTTTTGAAAATAATACAAGGAAGTACCTGCAGGGATTTCTCCAGCTGTTGTTGCTGTGTACATGTATACATCTATATACTGTATATGTATACATGTACACACACACACACACACACACACACACACACACACACACACACACACACATATATATATATATATATATACATGTACACAACCTGCTTTGTATTCCTGTACCGCAGTAGTACATACTGAATACTGCACACAACATAATGATGATCATTTAAATGACCAGATATATGTTACAGTTTATCATCACATATATGTGATGCAACGTAACGTTATTGTGATTTCCAGATGTGCTCATTTAAATGGCATGCACTGGGAACTGAATTCTCCGTGTTATTTCCCTCCATGCCCACCACCTTATTTACCGAAGGTGACTTGAGCCACATTGTACAGGCAGAGTTCACCAGAGTCTCTGAGACATGAGTCACACCTCCATGTGCCTATGGACATATTCTTCGTATTGGCACAGCAGAAACAGGTAAAGTCAAGAAATGATGAATACAAGTCTCACTGCTTGCTATTTTCTGAACAAAAAAGCTCCGAGATTGGTTATCAGCCGATACCACCGGTGGGTGGAGATAAGTGAGCCGGAGACAGAGACGGATCACCGGGGCAAACACGGAGAGGTGCGGCTGACGCACAGCAAACAGGTTCTCCGTGGGGAGAACTGGTTTTGAACCCAGCAACGATTAGGAGACTTTTTCCCGTAAGATCTGGAAAATGTGCCAAACAGATCGGATCATATCGGAGTTCATAACTGGTCACTGTTTGTGATATTTAGACGTTTTGAATGACGCTGTCTCCACTATTTGGAGGTGGATGGCGGACCTACCTTCCTGCGTCTGAGGGGAGGTTGGTTGGATGAACCATAGCAGCACGATGTGTAGGAGTAGAGGCTTATAGTCGAATGGGCTCATTCTTATCCGGAGAAATGCGGTTTTACGCAAAGTCCAACCATGAGTTCTTGGTTCTCTTCTCTCGATGAAAAGTGCGCTCCGTTTGCTCAGAGGCAGTCCATGTCTTCTCTGTTGTTCCGCAACCTTCTTCAATTTTCTTTAATGTTTTTAATATTCCAATGTGAAAATTCAACCTCGCTGTAAAATAAATCCTCGGGAGAGGTCCGGTTGGAGACTGGATACTAGTCCAGAGCGCATTCTGGGTATGTGCGTAAAATCACTACGGCTCACACTGATTGTCGCGGCGCCTCCAACCAATCACAGGCCGAGCGTGTTTGTAACTGAAGGGTTTGACAGACGAGTCAACAGGGCTGGGTTCACATGGACCTCACAGGACTCTAGAGCCTCACTATGGAGAACACACGATGCTGCAAGACAGGTTTAGATATCAACAACAACAACAACAACAACAACAACAGAGCCACTCTGTCTTTTTTTTTAAGACAATTTGATCTTTATCTCTCTCTATTCTCTCATAAAACGGTATTGTTTTATGATTATCAGGCCTGTAGAAGAATTAGGGTCCTAGTTCGATTTAGCCAACATATATATAAATGCATATACATATACATATATAGGGCTGTCAAACGGTAAAAAAAAAAAAACGTAATTGCGATTAATCACATAGTATTGGTGAGTTTACTCAAGATGAATCAATTTTTTAAAATTATATTTTAAATCCAGTCCAATTGAAGTTAAATGAGATTATCAAATGGAATGACATATTATCATTCATACCAAATGTGCTTAATAAGCAAAAACTGGACCAAGTGATCTTGAGGGAGTTTGATGGACTCACTCAGTGTGGGTTGAACATGAAACTTACGGAACCTCAAAGATTTGGGAATTGTAAACAGGCAGTTTGTACAATTGTAAACCAACAGTTACCACAAGTGTAGTTAAATTCAAATAAGTAGCACCACAGATTTTGGAATTGTGTCACTTACTGCAATTGTAATCAGGCAGTCACTTACTGCAAGTGTAATTGAATGTAAAGTAAGTGGAACTAAGAACAAAATTATATCCATACACACACACACACACACACATATATATATATATATATATATATAGTCAGGAGTTAGATAATTCAAGCAGTGTTATTGCATATCGTCACCATCCCTCACTAAATTGTCTCACAACAGATAACAACTTATTGGTAGTGCCAGCGAAATCGAACCATGAACCTAATTAATCTGCAGGCCTATTGATATGTAGTTCCTCCCTTTTACAATTGAACAGTCAGATAAGGAACACATTGTCTTAAAACATGAATTCCGATTTCAGGTACACAGTGTCTTAAGACAAAAGAATGTGCGCTCCCATTTCAAACAGAGACAGATAGGTGCATAAGGTGAAATGTTTGAGTCTTTTGTCTGTGGTTGTTTTGTCACTGAAGCCGTGACAAAAACACAGCCTGACTGAAGTGGAGGAACTGGGTGGACCACCTAAGGAACCCGGACTGGCCTGCTGGCCCAGTCCGCCTCTTACACAACCTCCGAAGACCTGAAACCCCGGCAGACCTGGGGACCAGACCAGGGTTCAACTAGACCTCTAGGACCTGGGTCTGCAGGGTCCAACTAGACCCTGCAGGACCTGGGATACAGGGTTCATTTAGACCTCTAGGACCTAGGTCTACAGGGTCCATCTAGACCTCTAGGACCTAGGTCTACAGGGTTCATCTAGACCTCTAGGACCTAGGTCTACAGGGTCCATCTAGACCTCTAGGACCTAGGTCTACAGGGTCCATCTAGACCTCTAGGACCTAGGTCTACAGGGTTCATCTAGACCTCTAGGACCTAGGTCTACAGGGTTAATCTAGACCTCTAGGACCTAGGTCTACAGGGTTCATCTAGACCTCTAGGACCTAGGTCTACAGGGTTCAACTAGACCTCTAGGACCTAGGTCTACAGGGTTCAACTAGACCTCTAGGACGTAGTTCTCTACAGCGTGACTCGACAACTTAGGTCCAGCAGACATTACCAAAAGTGATAAAAAATTGATTTCCAGACAATGCAATTTGAGCGTGCCAATATATAAGGGTTAATATTTCACTAAACTTCAAGGAAGTAAAGACATATTTTCAGTTTGATGTGCCCTGGATCAAACAGCGGGCCACACACTCAAACAGCGGGCCACACACTAAAACACAATGTCGACTACGTTATTAACATTTATTAACCAGTGTTTAAACCTTTGTTTCTTCAACTTTGATATATAGGCCTTGTATTGGATAATGTTTGTAGTCTGCCCTCTGGTGGCGACAGAGCGCTACAGCGGACACATGTTCACACACAGCTTAAAGAAAAGAGGTTTATTTCTCAGTACAGCAGGATTCTGTTACATCACATACATATCTGACCATGCATCCAGTGTCTTCCCCACCCCCACCACCACTAAACCTACTGGTGAGCCTTAAACAGTCGAATGAACCGAGAGATGTTTGGATGAGCATTGTTTAGTACACATCCACCTCCATATGTTAATATATGTTAATAAAACAAAGATTCGACTATCAGATAGAAATAAAACGTTTTTTTGCAAAACAAGATCCAAGGAAAGACATTTGGTTCATCCACCAAAACCAGTTTGAAGGTCAACAAAACCCAGTAGCGGAATTGATTGGGCTGTATACAGTATGCTTACAGTAACACATTGATATATATATACAGTAACACTACCATCTACCAGGACACAGATACATCCCTCCACTGAGGAGTTCTGTGGTGTCTGAGTGGGGCTGTGTCCGGTGGTGAAGTGGTGAGATCTGGTATTAACACTGCAATGCCCCCCGTTCTGTCTCCTGCTGGCTCTACGTACCAGGCGCACCTGAAACAACCAACCATCTATGGCAAATTAACATTAACAGCCATTTATATACTAATCAAATATATCAACATTCAGAAATACAATAAACTGTCAAGAGGGATTAATTATTCTCGCCAGATAATGAACCTAAACTGACCGCACGATGAAACAGCCAGATTCCACGCATACTTAATGACACATAATGACGCGTGTGTGTGTGTGTGTGTGGACATATTGCTAGTATGAGTGTGTCTGTGTGCGTGTGAGTTTATGTGTGGATATATTGCTGGGATGAGTGTGCTTGTGAGATTACATGTGCGGACGCCGGACATATTGCTGGTATGCGTGTGTGTGTTTGAGTTTGTGTGTGGACATATTGCTGGTATGCGTGTGCGTGTGAGATTGCGTGTGTGGATATATTGCTGGTATGAGTGTGTGTGTGTGTGTGTGCGTGTGAGGTTGTGTGTTGAAACTCTTTGCGATCATATACCTTTTGTATCTGCATTAATATATTCACACAAGACCTTAAATAGATGACAAGATGAAAGATTATATATGACCTATTATGAGTATATTATGACTTTGTGTGGTGCCTGATTACAGCGGCTGGACACACAGTTAGAGACAGACACAAGGACAGAGGCTGTGGTTCCTGGTGGCCTCACGTCACATGGAGGAGAGGGAACCACACAGCGCTGGGTTCTGTCGGTGTGGCGGAGAGGAACCAGGTTCTCATGCTGCTCTGAGGAACCAGGTTCTCACACTGCTCCGCCCATGGCGGTTCTGTCAGTCCACACTGAGGAACCAGAGCTGTTTCCTATCGTGAGTCGTGATTAAGTGGCCAAAAGCTTGTTAATAAGCGCACAGAAATAAACGCCCACTCACACGTGCATCTGAGCATCAAAGTGCATCACCACGGCCCACCAAATACTGAGAGCATGAGCGCTGGAGAAATGATGAGGACACAAAGATAGGAGGGCTCTTCTGAACCCAGAGACCACAGAGCAGGTGAGCAGCTCCTCCA
Source organism: Micromesistius poutassou (assembly GCF_964030765.1). Classification (NCBI taxonomy): domain Eukaryota; kingdom Metazoa; phylum Chordata; class Actinopteri; order Gadiformes; family Gadidae; genus Micromesistius; species Micromesistius poutassou. Next base: position 6,017,376 of record NC_140272.1, read on the forward strand.
TCACGGCTGAGAGACGTGACTCAGGAGGAGCGAGTGTCTGTTGGTGTGTCGGTGTCACTGTGGCTATAAATAAATACAGATATGATATTTCGTTTTTTTCCATAAGAACCGCAACAAAAACTCAAAGCTCTGAAGAAAAGTAGAAATGTGCCCACTCTCTCTCTCACCCTCTTACTTATTACACCCCCCCCCCCCTCCGCCCCTCCCCCCAGGACCCCAAAAACCTCAAGTGTCCACTCCTGCTGCTTCTCCTCGTTAAGACCTTTACTTCTTGTTCTTGAGCTGATTGGCCAGCCAATCGAGGCCCTCGTAGAGGCCGTCCCCGCTGGTGGCACAGGTGGCCTGGATGTACCAGTTGCGGTGGCGGAGGGAGTGCAGGCCCAGCTTGTCCGTGATCTCGGCGGCGTTCATGGCATTCGGCAAATCCTGGCCACAGAGGAGAGTACGATGAACTGAATGGCATCAATCCAGCTGACCCTAAACATGAACCTAACCCTAACCCTAACTCTGACCCTAACCCTGACCCTAACCCTATCTCTAACTCTAACCCTGACCCTAACTCTGACCCTAACCCTATCTCTAACCCTAACCCTGACCCTAACCCTAATTTTGACCCTAACCCTATCTAACCCTAACCCTGACCCTAACTCTGACCCTAACCCTATCTCTAACCCTAACCCTAACCCTGACCCTAACTCTGACCCTAACCCTATCTCTAACTCTGACCCTAACCCTAACTCTAAACCTGACCCTAACCCTAACTCTATGCATCATATGCATATGTGTGTGTGTGTGGGTGTGTGTGTGTGTGTGTGTGTGTGTGTGTGTGTGCGTGTGTGTGTGTTACCTGCTTATTGGCGAAGATGAGGAGCACGGCATCTCTGAGCTCGTCTTCAGCCAGCATCCTCATGAGCTCCTCCCGCGCCTCGTTCACCCGCTCACGGTCGTTACTGTCCACCACGAAGATCAGACCTGAACACACAGAGAGGTGAGTGAGTGAGTGAGTGAGTGAGTGAGTGAGTGAGTGAGTGAGAGAGACAGAGAGAGACAGACAGACAGACAGACAGACAGGCTCACCCTGGGTGTTCTGGAAGTAGTGTCTCCAGAGCGGTCGTATCTTGTCCTGCCCGCCCACGTCCCACACGGTGAAGCTGATGTTCTTGTACTCCACCGTCTCCACGTTGAACCCTAGCAGGAGAGACAGGTCAGTGAACCATCTCACCACCCAGGGGAGCGTCTCACCGCCCAGTGAACCGTCTCACCGCCCAGTGAACCGTCTCACCGCCCAGTGAACCTTCTCACCACCCAGTGGACCGTCTCACCACCCAGGGGGACCGTGGACGAGGGACACCCTCTCACAGGTCATGTGTTCACGTACCGATGGTGGGGATGGTAGTGACGATCTCCCCCAGTTTGAGCTTGTACAGGATGGTGGTCTTCCCGGCGGCGTCCAGCCCCACCATGAGGATCCTCATCTCCTTCTTCCCGATCAGACTCTTCAGCAGATTCCCAAAGAGGTTCCCCATGTTCAACACGCGCTCACACAAGTTCTCCTGGAAGGGTTCTCTTCTCCGAATGACCTGAAGGAACAGGAAGGACTGAAGAGCAGGACCAATCAGAAACTAGCAGCTACAACATGTAGTGACATGAATGGTGTGAGTACATGAATGGTATGATTACATGAATGGTGTGATTAAATGATTACATTAATGGTATGACTACATTAATAGTGTGATTACATGAATGGTGTGACTACATGAATGGTGTGATTACATAAATGGTGTGACTACATGAATAGTGCTACTACATGAACAGTGTTACTGCATGAATGGTGTTACTACATTCATTTATCATTAAACAATGTATAGTTATAATGCTGAAATGATAGGAACACATATTCCACATGTCTGTATAGGCTCTGTCTTATACCTCCAAGGACAGAGAGAGAGAGAGAGAGAGAGAGAGAGAGAGAGAGAGAGAGAGAGAGAGAGAGAGAGAGAGAGAGAGAGAGAGATCCTGTATGATTGTTCCATGATTCCAGGCTGATTCCTTTACTGATACCCATAAGTAGGGCCACTATCCATATGACTTTAATTTTGGCCTATGTCTCCACTCTTGGTGATAGTGGTGAAGCCCTTATAGTGAAGGCTTTTAGAACAAATGGATTTTAAACGATTCAACAGGGAGCTAAACTGTAATCCTAAAACGGTCCAAGCAGCAGCTGCGGTGAATGAAGAGCGTTCTCCCGCCTGAGGCCGTCTGAAGACCTTTCCATGGTCCTGAAAGGGTTCACTACCAGGGACCCACTCGGGTTCCGAGCCCGGGGGCCCCCTCGGTCCGGACCCCCCTTGGTGCCGACTGGGCCCCAGGAGGGCCCCTCCGTCTGGACCCCCACTGGAGCGGACCGATTCCCAGCATTACCCTGACAGGTGCGGTGCGTTGTACCATGACTGCAGTCAGCAGCACTCTCCATAACATTTAAATATGGATGTGCATCATATTTATTTTTGATTGAGTGTCAATCACATTATCAACTGCGACCCCAGTCCACATCGCATCGCTTCCGAGGATTTATTTGCAAAAATTGTTGACAGTGCGATCAGCCCATCATGTCCTGTGATTCATCCGCTCATAATGACACGTTACTCCCAGCAGGCCGTCCGCCAAGCCTTCTAAAACACCTTCTAAAGCACATATTAACAATGGGTACTGCTGTGGATCTTTATCTTAACGTTTGATTAACTGAACCCTTATTATTCGAATGATGCTCACTTACCTTGGCTGCAATAAGCCGCATATAATGATATCGCGATATTTAGAGGATGATGGCGGAGATCTCGCGATAACACGTGTCTGACACACCCCTTTGGTCTGAGAGGCGGCTCTGATTGGATGGCAGGCTGATAACGTTAACGAACAATTGTTATTAGGTCTAAAATAGTTCGACACTCTGAAATAATGTTTATTTATTTTAATTGTTTATTTATTTATTTATTAGTGCTTATTTTGTAGTTCAGCTCAGCATCCACAGGTAGCTCCGTGTAAAGTAACAGTAGACTAGTTACTAGTACTAACCAGTAGACTACTTGAGGGTCTGATTAGATCACATTAGATCTCTGTTTGGTATCCGAGAAGAAGTTCGTTAGGAGACTTAATATCCAACTCATTGGGTACGATTGTTAGAATCTGTTCTATGATAGAGTCAAAGACACAAACACGGGGATACAGCATGTGGGTAGTAGCCTAGAATGGAAGGAAATATCTGAACATTGCAAGCTTCATACTCCCAAGAATATCATAGTCTCATCGTCGGCACTTAAAGACTGCACTGATTGGATTAAACTATGAGCTCATGAAAGGTAAATGCGAGGTTTCCGTTTTCCACCCATCAGAAAGGATGAGAGGGTCCTGATTTATTGCGTTATCCCGGTATTTTCAACGCCGTTTCCGCTCTCCTACTTCCGGAGCTGTGTAAGCCAGCTAACATTCCCCGTAGCGAGAAAAAACATCCAAATTATAAGAACAACGACGACAAGGACGCACAAGGAAAATAAATATGCGAGGTTTTTTTACAATAATTTAGTAAACCAATAACCTACACATGTAACGGAAACGGATATCCTTCTTTCAGAAGTCTCCTCCCTCTCTCGCCAATAACGCTCCTTTGGAGCATCCCGTCCCGTCGTGGGGTCGTGAGAGGAGAACGCCTGGGAGCGAGGTTACCCACCACAGCCTGTGGGTGCTGCTGGTGCGATGTTGGACTTGGTCACGTCGAAGCGATTCAGGGATCGGGATAACGTCCGCGGTGAACTACCTGTTATCAGGGAGATCTAACACCACATCAGCGTTCCCCTCTGCCCGCCGTCCATTCGAGGAGCTGGAGCTCGGTGGTCGCTGCTGCAGAACCGATTCACCCAACTTTCACTCTCCTCGTTTCCACGCTTTGGAGTTACGCTTTCGAAATGAAGTCAGCAGCGATCATATTAGTATTGCTGGCCACCGTCACTTGCGTTTTCACACAAGAAGAACATAATGCAGTGGAGGAACTGCTCGTGGAGACCCTGGTGAGTAGCCTCGAACATCTGGAACCTCAGCCTCCACCTCGGTCACATCTGGGGGAAGTCTCGATTCATTCATAAATCCACTCCGTTCTCTACTTTTCGTTCCTAGGTGAGCCCCGAGAGCTGCTCGGTGCGGTCGGCCATGGGGGACACGCTGCAGATCCACTACACGGTGAGCCGCTCTCTGAACGCTCAGAGTTCTGCTGAGCGGAACTGGGAACGAGCAGAGAAGTTCTCGGCTCCCCTGGTTGTGTATGTGGCAGCGCAGCCTGACCTGGGGTCAACATCTGGATGACGTGCATCTGCATTGACACATTTAAACCGGTTTAAGACCCCCTGTGAGGGAGACCCCTTTCCGGCGGCGGGGAGCGCCTGCTCTCTCCGCGGATCAGTCGGTGTGCTCGCGGACAAAGCGCTTCTTCACGCGCCAGATGAGAGCAACACGTCAGCAGTCCGAGTCCAGCTCGAACATAGTCTCTATTAGTCTCTACTTATAGACTTTAACAGCGGGACAACTTTTACTATGAGATTAGACTCGTCCTTCTGCACCAATACAATGGTCCTTAATGTAAAGCGAGGTCAATTAAACACTATTCTAATGTTTTTTTTTATTTGACAGGGTAAACTGATGGACGGCAAGGTGATTGACACCTCCGTGACCCGCGACCCGCTGTTTGTTGAGCTGGGAAAGAAGACCGTTATTCCCGGTATAAGCTGTTCTCACTGTCGGTGTTCATAACTTCCATGTGGTACATGAAGCAGCCTATTGACTTAACTTTATCTTATATTTTTAAGGGCTGGAGCAGAGCTTGCTTGGAGTCTGTGAAGGGTAAGTCAGACATGGCAGTAAAATGCTGAGCAAGAATCACTGTTTAGGGAATTAAAACAAATATTTGATGTATGGGAATGTTAATTGGTTTTGAAAGTTTGTTATACTTTGGTCTTTTATGATGTAGACAAAAGATCAAGGCCACTATACCATCCCACCTGGCGTACGGCAAGAGAGGGTACCCCCCCACTATCCCAGGTACCTACCACACACACACACACACACACACACACACACACACACACACACACACACACACACACACACACACACACACACACACACACACACACACACACACACACACACACACACACACACACACACGTGTGACGGCTGGTGTCTCCCCAGGTGACGCGGTGCTGGAGTTCGAGGTGGAGGTCCTGGCTGTCGCACAGCAGACGCGGTGGCAGAAGATGGTGAACGAGGTGTTCCCTCTGGTGTGCCTGGCCTTGGTGCCCACCCTGCTGGGCCTGGTGGGGCTCTATCTGTACAAGAAGGCCAGCGCTCCGTCGCAGAGCAAGAAGAAGACCAAGGACAAGAAGAGCAAGAAGAAGTAATCCTCCGGGGGGCCGCGCTATTTAAATAAAAGACCAAAACCTCCATCTTGTCCTTTTTGATTTATTTTCCAAATCCCACTCAGCACTCAGGCCGTCTTAATGAGCCACAGAACAGACCACAAGCTTCAAACAACACATCCACCAGCGGAGAACCTTCTCACCCACAGCCTCTCACAGCAGCCTCAACGAGTGTGTTGAATCACGTGCACCGCCTCAATGACCGCGTGCCGAGGGGTCCGTCTGTCGGTGCCGGGGGCCGGGACCAGGGTGGGCCGCGACACCATGAGCAGGGGGTTCTGCCGGCTGAGGGTCTCGTCACTGACGGAGATACCATCCATGTACTGCCGAAGAAGAGCCTGCAGCTGCCGGTTCTCCTGCGTCAGGACCTTCTTCTCCTTCTCCAGGACCAGGCTCTCCAGCAGGGCCTGGTTGTAGCGCTGCCAGAAGCGGGCCAGGTCTGAGTAGTCCAGCATGGCCTGAGGGGGCGCGGGGAGGGGGGGGGGGAGGAGGAGGAGGAGGAGGAGGCGTGAGGTGAGTGAGGCGTCAGGTCACAGAACCTACAGAGGTGAGCTGAGCGTGGGGATGAGCATCTACCCGGGCGAGCTCCTCGGAGGGCGGCTCCCTCGCTCTCTGCTCCTCCTGGTTCTGTTCCTCGGGTGTTAAGGACGAGGCGTAGAACGGCAGAACCTTCTCATGCTCTGATTCAAACCGGCGGCACATCTCGGCGCGACGTAAAATCTTCTCTCCCTGCGGTCAGAGAGAGCAGATAACAGAGAGACGGTTATGATCCTAAAGTTACCGTACATAAAGACTGTTACTGTACCGACAGCCATATATTGTTGTTTCTCTTTGTTCTGACAAATGCTCTCCACTATAAGTGGCTTTGGATAAAAGCGTCTGCTAAATGCCCTGAATGTAAATGTACAGTGTTCTCAGTCGGACAGAAAAGACTTGAGTTGAGCTTAAACTGGGTGGAGGGGATGTCACTGATCACGGCTGACGGACACCTTGGTGATGACGCCTTGCAGCTGCTTGGCGGCGGCGCTGCTCTGAACGCTGAGGGCTGTGAGGCGCTTCCTGTCCAGCAGGCGGGCGTGGCCCAGCCGGGCCTTGAGCTGGCGGGTCTGCTGGCTCACCGCCTCCTTTGTGGCCCTCAGGTCCCGGGCCACCGCCTCGCGCTCCTTCTGGCCGGAGTCGGGCCTCCGCAGGGCGGCGATCGACTCCTGGGAACGACCGGGAGGAACGTGCAGAATACAGCAGGGGTTAAAGTGATGCTTCAGCGGCGGTCTGGGGGTCAAGGGGTCAGGTGGTGTGGCCCACCAGGGACAGCATGTTTTACACCCCAGGGTCAGCATGTTTTACCCCAGGGGCAGGCTGGGTGTAGACCTGTGTTATAAACAAGCATGCTGGCCGGCCATCTTTTGAACTTTTTGTTCATGATGGTCAGAGAGGTGTGGGGAGAAGGACTAAATGATGTGAATGTGTTTACTCCCATCCAGCCCCAGGAGGGGGGGTGTGTGGACAAAAACTAACCCTTCGACTCACCTGCATCTTCTGCAGTTTCTTCATCTTTGTGTCTATCTCCTGGGCTCGGCGCTGGTCGCTCAGCAGGAGGTTGTTCAGGGCAGTGCGCTGGTCCTCGGTGGCGGCCATGCCCTGACGGACCTGCCGCATCACCTGCTCCATCTGCACCTCCAGCGCGTGCTTCTCACTGATGTACTGTCAGGAGACACGAGACGCCAGTGAGTACCCCTCAGTTAACGATGTCCCTCCCTTAAGCTCCACGCATTCACCCCACCAGTCATGCTGATTATTCACCCCCTCATCACATTCACCCTGTCATCACGTCCTATCCAGTCATGCTGATGATGATCGCTCTAAAACAAGGACCTTGGTCTTGATCTCGTCCCTGGTGCTCTGGTAGTCCTGCCGGCCCAGGTCGTCCGCCTCGCTGCGGCTCAGCTCCATGGCAGCGCTCACGTCCTCCAGATAGGTGGAGTCACGTTGATGCAGGGAGGAGATCAGCTCTCTGAAACAGACAACCCCGGCCAGAGCACGTTCTAGCGAGGTGGAAGTGAAACCGACAGCACCGATAAAGAACCAGTCTGACAGAGACAAGAACCGACCGCTCCGTGCTGAACTCCGTCCTCAGCGCCTGGAGGTCCATGTCCCAGCGCTGCTGGAAGAAGGCCAGTCGTCCTGTCTGCAGAGCCAGGAGGCGGTCCACGTAGTGCAGCTGGGAGCGCAGAGCCAGGCCAAACTGCTGCTCTGCCTCGCTCAGGTCCCCCACCAGGCACTGCAACGCATGAAGAACATCTTCAACCATCCAGTCCCCCAACACAACCTAAAGCCCCCCAGCCACGATGAAGAACATCTTCAACCATCCAGTCCTCCACCACAGCCTGAAGCCCCCCAGCCACGATGGAGAACATCTTCAACCTTCCAGTCCCCCAACACCCGACGCCTCGAGCCCAGCTCAGCTCACCTTGACGACGCTCTCTCTGCGGTCCAGCACCCTCTCGAAGGTCTGGCTGACGATGTCCACTTCCCGGGACAGCTCCGCCCCGCGGGCCTGACGGAGGACGGCCCGCCACTGCTGGGTGAGCTTGTGCAGGTTGACCGCCGTGTTCTTCTCCTCCTTCTGCAGCTTGTCCTGTTCAGCAGGGCGGCAGCATGGCTTAGAGGTTCACCCCCAAACCCCTTTTACGCTCTTATTGTATGTTGTACGTCCTGGCACTTAAAGGTCCCATGACATGCCACCAGGTGTGGTGTGATTAGCTGTTACAAGCTGTTTTGAAAATCTGTCTGTTATGACATCACAAGTGGGCGTGTCCACCTAGATGTGTGCTGGATAGATCAGTCTACAAGCCTAATCAGTGGACTGTAGCAAACGTTGCTCATCTATCCGTCATACATCTAGGTAGACATGCCCACTTGTGACGTCATAAGACAGATTTTCAAAACGGCTTGTAATGGCTAATCACACTCACACCTGGTGGCATGTCATGGGACCTTTAATGTACGCTCTTCTTGTATGTTGTACGTCCTGGCGCTTAAAAATAGTACTTGCGTTGTGTAGCATCTTATCCTAGTTATCTTTGTATAAGGGGAATGGGTTAACCTAGTGATTGTTAGTGCTTGGCCCTTGGTTCTATGGACATCCTTACTGTACCGACAGCCATATATTGTTGTTTCTCTTTCTTCTGACAAATGTACTTTTGGATAAAAGCATCTGCTTAACTCCCTCAATGTAAATGTAAAGGACACCGGCCCCCTCAGGGGAGGGCTCCAGAGCTGAGGGGGGCTCACCTGTAGGAACTGAGTGAGCATCTCTTCCTTCCTCTTGGCATTGTCCTTCTCTGCCTCGGCCCTCTGCTGCAGGAAGACGACCCTCTCCTCCTCCGTCATCCCGGTCCCCTTCCCCCCAGCGCCCTTCTTGGAGCCCTTCTTCGGCATCTTGGGACCCTCGGGCGGTTGTGAGACGTTTGTTTAGTTGCCAACGCAACCTGAATACAGCATAAGGTGTTATGGACGTGCATACATCAGGCGTGCTAGGATAGGATAGGATAGGATTAAGTATTAGTAAGTATTAGTAAAG
>NC_140272.1:6026623-6059123 GCF_964030765.1 Micromesistius poutassou
CAAAGTGCAGTAAGAATGATAGGACCTTGTTTTTAGATTTAAAATAATGGATTTGAGTCTGGTAGTTAAAGTGTTCAGAGCCGTCCTGACTGAGAGGCCAGTGTGGAACGCTACCACTCCTTCTGTGGGTACGTTGTGCAGATCAAACTCAGCCAGGGGGTTCCTCCAATAGGAGCAGAGCAGGGGGGTGCCTCAAATAGGAGCCCACCTGGTGGAGCGGGAGGGGGGGGGGGGCTTCCTCCAATAGGAGCAAGGGGGTCCTTCCAATAGGAGCCCCCCCGGTGGAGCAGTGACCTCCCGCCCCCCCACCCCTCACTCCAGCAGGTGTTCCCCCCGGACGATGTGGGAGGAGAACTCGTAGCGGTCCTGGCTGCGGTGCCCGCAGATGTTGCACTCGAAGGGCTGGCGGAAGCCGTGCGCACCCATGTGGATGGTGAACATGACGTGGTCCAGGAACAGCACGCGGCAGTGCTCGCAGCGGAACGACCGTACGGCGCGCCCGTCCCCGTCCACCACACGGAGCGCCTCCCGGGAGGTGGAGGAGGGCGCGGCGGGGGAGCCAGGCGTGGGCGGGGCAGCGGCGGCGGTAGTGGCGTGGCCCCCCGGGGGGCCGCCCTCTTCCCGCTCCGTGTCTTTGGCGTGCCCGGGCAGGGGTCTCCCTCGGGCCCGGTGGTGCGGCGGGGGGGCGGGGCCCGGGCCGCCGCTGTAGTGGAGGAGGTGGTGGATGTTGTTGTTGTTGGGGTGGTGGTGGAGGAGGAGGAGGGGCTCGTCGTGCAGGCTCTCCGTGTCCGTGGAGTCCTGGCAGCCGTTGCTCGGCGAGGGCGCGCGGCTACGGGCGGGGGGCAGGTCCTCGTGGCCCTCCGCCGCTTCCCTTCCCCCGGAGTCAACGCCCCCGGCTCCGCCCCCCGTACAGTCTAGCCCCACCCCCTGCGGAGGGGGCAGGGCCCTGTGCGCAGAGCTGACCGCGGGCCGGAGCTCCAACAAACGCAAGGGCCGAGCCGAGGGAGGACAGCAGGGGGGCGCAGGCTGCTCCGTCGGCCCTGCTCCTGCTCCTCCTCCTCCACCCCCCGGGGCAGCAGCGTAGTCCCCACCCAGACCGGGAAAGTGGGGCGTCTCCAGGTCCGCCGGGTGCAGCTCTCCATCCTTCTCAAACGCAGCGCTGAGCTCGTAGGGCGCGTCGGCCATGTTTAGGCGCATGTGCTTCTGTCCTGAGATATAGATACAGAAATATAGAACATAAAGATATAGAAAAGACAGTTTTCACCATAATGCAGAAACAACACATTATGACACCAGTTCAGTGTTACTGCTCCCACTTCCATCTCAGGGCCACTGAGGCTCCGGTATCAACACTGGGAGGAGCCAGGGTTGTAGAGAGCGACCCTAGTGGTGCTCTGTCAACCTGGAGGCCCCTGGTGTTCCTGCTCACCTCAACTACGTCACCTTTTGGATCAATTGCTCACCTACAAATCTCTGTGGTGTTGATCTCTTTCGCTTGGCAAAGTTACTTGTGAGGCCATCGAGGAACTGGTCTGAGGGCGGCTGCAGCACAGAGTCAGGGGTGAACCTCAGCTCCTCTCCTGCAGGTGGAAGGACACGGTTCTAACGAGGTACTAACAAGGTTCTAATGAGGCTCCCAGGGTTCTACTCGCAGTGACACAAGAGGCAGAGCCCTGGACTTCCCCATGTCATCCTCTGGCCTCTTGCGTTATTCAGCTCAATGAAAAGTGGGTCAAAAGAATATTAAACATGTACTTATTATTGTTTGGCCTGCTAAAAGGTGTTTTTTTACAAGTTGATATGTTAAATGAGTGCTTTGACTCATTCAGAGTATCTCGGTGGGGCTGCCTTCAGCTACTGGGCCCCTGGTGGCCCCTAGGGTCTGGTCCTTGGGGCCCTGGTGTCCCCTGGTGTGTGGTGCTGGGGCCCCTACCTGGGGTGTGGGTGCCGGGGCCCCTACCTGGGGTGTGGGTGCTGGCGGGGTGCAGCGTCTCCAGGCTCTGCAGGTAGCTGTGGCAGCGCTCGCGGTGTTCCTCCAGGGTGCTCTGCTGCTTGTAGCTGCGCCCGCAGTAGCTGCACTTGTAGGGCTTCCCTATGGTGGGGGAGGACACTGGACATGGGGGGAGGGGCTGTGTTATTAGGAATGGAATCTGCATCATGTGAAAAATGTGCTAATGTTCTGGTGAGGAAATATTGTAGTGTAACTCTTGGCTATTCGAGTGCATTTGAATGAGTGACCTAAAAACAAAATCTACCTGTACAGGTTGTGCCTATTTAGAACCAGCTGTAGGTTATTAGAAACCATTCATTATTAAGAATAAACTCAAGGGCCTCTCACCACCAGGGGAGAGTGAGATTAGCCAAACCAGCCGTATCCCGATCGGCCTGCCCTGTGACTTCTGGACATCACAAGTGGGGATGGCCCTCCAGATGTATGATTGATAGATAAGCCCACCAGTTGGTACAGTCCACTGTGTACACTGGGTAGACTGGTGATCGATCGAGTGTGCATCTGGGTGGACACTCCCACGTGTGACGTCAGAGTCACAGGGCCCGTTTGGAACGGAGCCACAGGATTGGTTTAACCGGTAGCTCTGCCTGGACCATAGACAAGGCTGTCTGAGGAATAATGTGGTACAGTTTGGAGACAAGGTGAAAGAGAGACTGCAGTGGACAGAGGTGTGTGTGTGTGTGTGTGTGTGTGTGTGTGTGTGTGTGTGTGTGTGTGTGTGTGTGTGTGTGTGTGTGTGTGTGTGTGTGTGTGTGTGTGTGTGTGTGTGTACACATGTTCAAATCCCTCTCACCCGAATGAGTGCGGAGGTGGCCGGTGAGGGCGTCTCTCCTACGACAGGCATAACTGCAGAAGGGGCATTTAAAGGGCTTCTCTCCCGAGTGCAACTTTATGTGTCGGAGGAGGTTTCCCTTCTGAGTGAATGACGCGCCGCACTGATTACACTGGAAGGGTCGCTCACCTTTGAGTAAACAACAATAGAGTGAGTTTGTGGGGGTACTTTATATTCTAAATATCACCAAGAGGGTATTTCTGCAGAACTCCAACACAACACTCACTCTCAAAGCCCAACCACTCCCACCACACAGTGTGAATCAAGCCAGGAGAATCAGGTTGGTTAGGAGTTCATCAAGTACATTCCTCTTTGTTACAGATTCTGAATGCTCACTGACACTAGTGAGCCTTGCAGCAGATGATGTTCTACCAGTTCAATGGGGTTTCATGTCAGATGGCAATAATTTCATCATTCACAAAGTAGCTTGTAGAATAAAACGACTGAAGCCTTCATAGCTTCTACAGTTGTTCCCATTCCTTGGTTCTTATGCATATCTCTACCAGCCTCAAGGACCGCTTCAAGGTTCATTATAGAAAAGGCACGCTCTATTTCTTCCTTTGTTAAGATACATACAAACTAAACAACTGCAGCACACAAACCATACTCTCATTCACTAGGAGGACTAGTGATTGGATAGAAGGGACACTGGTTAGGCTGTCAGGACTCAAGGCTAAACTAGCAACAGCCGAGTTGAAGACTCTTTAGGAGAATAGTTCCCTCTGCAGAGGGAGCGTTTGGGGCAGCAGAAGCAGTGAGGAGCGTGTTTCACCTGTGTGGCTGCGCTTGTGCACCATGAGGACGTTGGGCCCGATGCAGATCATGCCACAGATGTCACACTTGAGCTTCCCGTTGGGAAGCCGGGTGGCTCCGGTGGTCATGGCGTCCACGTGGTTCAGCTCCCTGTAGGCCCCTCCGGCGTCCCCCCCATGGTCCTCCCCCCCGTCCTCCTCAACCCCCTGGCCCGGCTCATCGTCGCTGTACAGCTCCACCTTAATGGAGTTGGCTGGGGGGGGGGGGGGGGGGGGCGACAGAGGAAACCAACAATCCCATTTCTCAAATGATGTCCAAGACTTTTTTTGTGAATGGTCCCTGTTGGACCAAGTAAATAAATAGGAAGGGGTTTCATATGATTGGGATTTGATTTCAAACTGACCACTGAGCGAGCGGCTAGGAGAGGTGTGCTGGCTGTTGGGGGTACTGGCTGATGGAACCCCGAGTGCCCCAGGAAACTCCCTCTCCACTGAAGACTCCCCACTTGCTGCAACTCGAAAGAAGATTGTTTCTTTTACAGTGACACCGGTGGCAAATTCTAGTATGTGTAGAAACTAAATAAAGCGCCATTCCCCCCCCCCCCTTTAGATGCATACCTGATATATAGGACGAGCCATTGCAGTCATCTACATCCATACTCAAACGAGCTAAATATTAAAATAACAGAATTACTATTGGTGAAAAGGCATGTATACAACCAATATGACCCTTCACCCCCTCCTCAGCTTTCTTTGTAGAAATAACAGCACCACATTTGGAAAAGCAAGACATTTGCAGATGATTATAACTTTGAACCCACAGGAAAGATAAAAATCTAAGACTTTTAAACCCCAGGGATTACAAATCAATGACTTTTAACCCCAGAGAATACTAATCCATGACTTCTAAACCCCAGGGAAACAGACAACTGAAAGTCACGACGACATTTGTTTTTGATATTGAAATATACTTGATTTAAAAAGCAGTAAAAACAGCCCTTTGCTGCATTTACAAAAAAAATCGACTTTCAAATATCATCAAGTTCGATTAAAACTAGCATCAAGGACGGTAATGTTAGCGTTAGCTAGCTTATTGATTTACTTGCCAGTCTATAGTAAAGCAGCTTTGTCACAACAACATGGATTATCAAACCGGTATCCACATGTCAACTCGAACCAATAGAGCCCCAGGAGGCTGAGGTCTAAACAAGGTTCAGGTACAGGTTCGGCAACCAGCGACTGCTATCATCGAGGCTAGCAGCGGTCCATCGGCGGGCTGCGACCCACAAGCAGATAGGTCACACAGACAGATCATACCTGGACCTGTATGATCGGTCTGCTTATGGGGTCGCAGCCGGCCGATGGACCGCTACAAACGCCGACGTTAGCAGCGGTCCATCGGCCGGCGGGCTGCGACCCCGACAGGTCTGGGATCACAGCCCACAGAGCTCAACCCACTCCACAACACGAACTGCCTGGTGGACCCTGACACACGGAGACAACGTGACCGTTAAAGGACTGACTGTCGGGATGGACCATAAAGTCCGGCGGCTCCTGTCGCCCTCGGACGGGTGACGTGAGGCTCGTGTCTGATCAGATCACATCCCAGATCAGTTCCAGCCCGCCGCGACCCGCCAGGCAGCGACGCATGGCCGCGGGCTCTGAGGTCTCTAAAGCCCGCTAGACGATGAGCGACGAGGCGGTCCGCGCTCACCGTGAGAGTCACTGAGGTGGAAGATGTATTATCCAGCTAGCTGGCTGGTCGAGCTAGCATTCAGCGCCACAGTGTTTCTCAGGCGGTTGCTATGGCAGCCGCCCCCCTCCCATGATGCTAGCTCTGGTTAGCATCGGGCTAGCCCGCTCCTAATGGGATAGTGTGACCCAGCGGTGAAGACACGCTCCCAGTATGTACTGGGAGGCGGGGGACACCGGGACCGGTTCGGCTCGACGTGGTTCGTACGCGTTACCTTCTCCCGGTGGCGCCGTTCGGGCCGCTTCTGTCAGAAATGTCATCCACTTGTTTTGTTTTTTCCGTGTGACGACGACATGACCCGGAAGTGTTTTTTTTTTGAGTTTGTGATTCTGTTTCCGGTCCACACAAACAAAACTATTCACATGACTTTAAAACATGACCAGATTATAAAAATCATGGCACAACAACTTTATAGAATTAATGGGTTTAACGAAAAAATTATATGAAGACAAATATCATGAAAAGAACACCCATTTCTGTTCATATGATAGACAATCAAATCAATACATGTCTCAGTAATACCAACTAGTTAAACTGGGGTAGCCTACTTATTTGTATTTGTTTATTCTAACTCCAAGGGCATTATGTTAGACCATAAATATACAAATGTCATCCTTATCTCTTTGAGACATACTTTGACCAGGTACCTCCCATGTGTTTTCCTACCTTGGACTTAATTTCAATCAGATGTGGGAGTGGACAGAGGTCTTTCTATGGTGGGTATTGAGTGCCCATACAGCAGCAACACTAAAGAGGGTCGTTCCGGCATTCTACAAATTCCAAAAACCTTGTAATTCAGGAGCAGAGGTTTGACAGAATGGAAGTTTTACTCGTTATCCAAGTTTTGAGTTCTCAGGAATGTGGCTTCCATGTATGCAAATACACAGCCATATCAAAACAGTAAATATATATCCAATATCACAATTTCAAAAGGCTTGAATGTTGGTAGCTGACGATTTCCCTCGTGGAGAGCTTACCATTCATGTTGACTTGGTCTGGAAAATGTTTTTCAACATGAATGACTGAAAATGAATATAAGAGGGCAGCTATTAAAAAACATTGGATACAGTTATATACAGTTATTAAACAGTTATATGTATTACTTTACATAAAGAAAAATATATATAAAACCGAAATGATCTAAGCACACAAATAAGTGTTGCATTGATATTGACATATTCAATACAATACAATACAACAACTTTATTAATCCCACTAGGGGCAATTCGTTTGAGCAGCTTGTTATACATACAAACATACAACAACAAATACACATACACAACTATGGAGCATTTAGTAGTCAAATTGCAGAGGGGATAAACAACTTGGAGTGGCGGTTAGTTTTACAAGCAGGTAGAGCATTCACCATGCATTAAGAGCTGATGGCGAGAGGTAGCGTGGTATTTTGGTCACTGGTGGCCCTGTGAGTAAAGGTTAGGCTAACCCTATTTCAAGCAGCCTTTGTCTGGCCTACCTTTGTGTCACACAAACAATAGTTCTTCTGGATGAGAAGAGAAGCCCTGGATAGCCTCTCATTTGGCTCATCTTTTCAGTTAGATGGGAGATTCTATTTTTGCCAACACCATTAGCTCTGACCAGAGTAATTTTTCTACATTTTATAGATAAACAACAGTTAAACTAATTCTAAGTTACAATGTGTTCGCTGGAATGGTCTGCTAAATGAATAGCACGGCCATGCCAGTAAATAATAATTGATGAACATTACATAACAAAAATCACATCATCATTCAAATCCAACATAATCTTCTGTTTGATTGAGATCAAATGTGTGCCAGACAGCCTAACACGTCGTTTTAGTGGAAAGTCGCTTATATCGCTAACCAAATAAATGACAATCATATAAAGCCGATGTTTGTGCTATGATAGCACAAACATGATCAAATCTCTCAGTATAATAGAATAAAACCTCGATTTTTTAAATTACGAGCGACCGGATTGGGAGCATTGCTTGCCGCTCGACGGGTGACCTTTGACCTCCTGACGCCCTGCTGTGAGCGCCTGTTTCGCACGTCAGCTTCCGTTCACCACCGCGGTCAATAAGCGCTTTACCCTCCATAACATATCTGGACCCGAGCTGAGGATCTATCGGTTGAAAACGTCGTAAGTTAGTTTTCGGACACCAGATAGTGAACGAAGGAACATTGGTGTCAGCTGTCGGGGATCTGAGGCTCGAGGCCCGGGGGAGGTTCGGGGATCTGAGGCTCGAGGCCCGGAGGATTCTGAGGTTCGAGGCCCGGGGGAAGTTCGGTCCGAGGTTCGAGGCCCGGGGGATCTGAGGGTCGCGGGACTGTCGGCAGCGGCTGGAAAGTTTGTTGTTGTCACGTGACGTCAGACGAATGTGGCCGTAAAGTTTTATTTTAGCATCCAAAGCCGGCGGAGAACAACCGGGTTCACCCCCACCAACAACCCTCCCAGCACCATGCCTCAACCAAAGTACCGGAAGATCGCGGTGATCGGTTACCGATCTGTAGGTGAGTGTTCACCGTGTTGTGCTCGGCCAACTGGAGCTAACGCTAGCTAGCTGGCTAACTGGAGCTAACGCTAGCTAGCGGGCTAATATACACGAGTCAGGCTAACTGCTAGCTGGCTGGCTAGCCTGTGTTTACCTCTGCTGGCCTTATCTCAACACCCTCAAACAGTCTCGATTCCATATGTGATCCTCTCTGAGGTTAACTCTTTGAGGTTAAATGAGCCTTTCTGTTGTTTGAGACGTTAGCCTGTGAGGGTGGTAACGTTATGTCCAACAATGTGCTTCACCTTACATGTTATGAATCTGTCAAGACAACTTGAACCTTAACTCTGGGGCCCACTTTACTATCATGTAAAATATTAATTCCAGAAGCGACCAATGGCATTTCTGAACTGTCTGTGAAGACCTTGCATACAGTATGGTACATCATTATGTTCTCCCTGCAGGCAAATCCTCTCTTACTATCCAGTTTGTGGAAGGACAGTTCGTGGACTCCTATGACCCCACTATCGAAAACAGTACGTCGTCGTAGTCCTAGTCGTTTGTAAGCAATTGTAACACAGTAAAAAAAAAAGAAGAAGCATTTTTAAAGAATTATGTGTAACATTTGTATTCTATCTCTCAGCCTTCAACAAAATGGTTTCTGTCAATTGCCAAGACTTCAATCTTCAGCTGGTGGATACGGCCGGACAGGTATAGCAGTCTTTACAGTTTTTGGGTGAATATATATACATGCGTGTAATGGCCCACAACAATAGGATATATTTGCAGAGATATGGTTAAAGGCATCAAAGTAAAAGTCATCTCCATTCCATTGTGGGCAAAGTGGCTTGTGTAATATTTTTTAATTGCTGTCTCTTTTTGATCCAGGATGAGTACTCAATCTTCCCCCAGTCCCACTCCATGGACATCCATGGCTATGTTCTGGTCTATGCAGTGACCTCCATGAAGAGGTGAATAGATTGGGGTTTTCATCTGCATGCTGTGTTACCGATTGTACATATTGTACAGAACACTTTTTTTTTACATTAATTACATGATGTTTCGATCTTTACAGTTTTGAAGTTGTGCAGGCTCTCCATGACAAGTTACTAGATATGGTTGGAAAGATACAGTAAGTCTACTGGTTTCATCAAAGCATTGTGTGAGTAATGTCTTTTTGCCTATGCAATCTTTTTTTACATATGATTCATTTTTTATTTTTTTATTTTAGGGTTCCTACCGTTCTCGTAGGAAACAAAAAAGATCTGCACATGGAAAGGTAGTACTGCGGACAAAGCTGATGTATGAGGCCTGATGATACTAGGCTACTACAGGATATTTTGACCTACTTAGGTTTAATAGGGAAAATCCACATTACAGCGCATCACATACTGAATTAGTGAATTTTTTGTTTCCTGACTCTTCTCCTCTTTGGAAAAAAAAAAATAATAATTTGAAAGTAAATGTTCAATTTAAATTAACTATACAGATACTATAGTGAGATTTAGTTATAGTTAAAATGATTGTATTGTGGACTCCTGAACAGTGGTTAAATCTCCATCTTCTATTCCACAGAGTCATCAAGCCAGAGGAAGGAAAGAAACTTGCAGATTCATGGGGAGCTGCTTTCATGGAATCCTCCGCCAAGGAGAACGAGGTATCCCGGTTTTACACACTGTGTGACTGTGTTTACTGTGTCTGCTTGGGATAGAGTTGGGATAAAGTTGTAGCAATTGAGTCAACATTGTTCGTGCTCTGAAAACAATGGCGGGACTTCGGAGGAACTAATGGGTCCTAGCCTTTATGTACGGCTTATGTGATGTTATAGAGCCCGTATCCACTTTTATCAGACCAAGAAGCAACATGTAGAGACTAGAGAGTGAGGACCGGACCTTATAGCAATCCGTTGTTTACAGTGAGTTTAATCATTTGAGTCTCAAAGAGAAAATAAATAGAAACATTCTAAAATGTGTAGTTCTTCTAACTCTTCAGGGGCCGTACTCACAAAGAATCTTAGGGCTAAAAGTAGGTCATAAGTGGCGAATTTAGGAGTAACTCCTAAAAATAATGGGCGTGTCACTCTTAAATTGAGGACTCTAGGAAGTCTAGGAGAGCTTAAAAGTCCTCGAGAGGACTCCTAACTCAGTAAGACCTATTCACAAAGAATCGGAAAATGGCTGTGAGACGAAATGTTATGGAGACAATGGAAGACTGTGAATTGATAAGGCGATATAGGCAAAATCGTGAGGGTATCAAACTTGTTCGTGTGGAATTCTTGTGGAATTAGTGAATAACACTCTGATTTAGCAACAGGGAAAATGCATCTTTGCAATGACGACGATTTAGGAATATCGCAACCATCAGTGATGGTTAAAACACACGGGGGCAATGTTACAAATGTACCTTTAATCATCCTTAATTATTTAATATATAAATAAATCACTTAACCCATCGTTATTTGTCTCATGTATTAATAGTAATACAACTTTAATCATCATTATTTATTTGAAATACAAATAATAAAATACGGTGAGCGGTGCGCGTTGCACTAGGACTGCGTAGTGACCGGTCTAGGTCCACGCATTCGCTACCACAAAAGCGGGGCTGTGAAGGAAACGGAAACCCCCCTATTGGATTTTGCGATTATATCCATACATTTCATTCGCCCATGTACAGCGTGGAGTGATTTAGTGGAGAGCCAGGGCTGCTTTCAGGATGGTCGTATCGATCGCTCCGGACCCTGGCTTCCACTGGACACTTGCAGCAGTTATTCTAACAGCGTTCCGGTAAATCACCGTGAACTTGAGGCCACCCAAACTCTCACAGGCGCACCTTAATTACAATCTCTGGCTACGCCCAAACTTTAAGTGCTGGAAATATGCTCATTGGATAATAGTTTGCAGGGTGCTTTTAATTACTTCCTTGATATAATGCAATTTACGTATTTTTATTGTTCGCTTTGGCTCTCTTTTTAACGTGCATACAACGTCATTATCGTGGTCTCACAAACTTGTCATTGTGCGTGTATTCTGCTAACTGCACTGTCCATAACTGTTTGATAGGACTTCATTTGTAGCCTAGGCTATTTCCTTATTTTTCGTTGATTTAGTGGGCTCGTTTGTGGGAAGTTGCGAATGAGTTTCACGGAGACCGCCGGCACTCAACAGCCAATCACCGTACTGACCGCTTCAAAACCCGTGCACGAGAATCGACGTAAGGGGGCGTTACTCTTAGTTCACTCTTAGTGATTTATCCTTAGTATACGTAAAATGTTTTAGCGCGAGTTAGGAGCACTCCTAGCGGTAAGATAAAAAGCTTTGTGAATACGGCCCCAGGTAAAGAGTTGTTATATATCGCCCCCATGGCGGACCACCACACACTGAACTGGGGCGGCTGCGTTTGTTTGGTGTGACCCACTTCCTGTTCCCACGCAGACCGCCGTGGAGGTGTTCAAGCGGATCATTCTGGAGATGGAGAAGGCGGACGGGAACATGCCGTCGGAGGAGAAGAAGTGTGCTGTGATGTAAAGGCATCTCCCCACGACCGTGGAGACGACTCGTATGCTGAAGACAGGCGGTACCCCTCACCGGCCTGCCCACTCCCCTCCCCCCACCAGCCCGCCCCCTCACCAGCCCGCCCACTCCCCTCACCAGCCCGCCCACTCTCCCCTCACCAGCCCGCCCACTCTTCCCTCTCCAGCCCGCCCACTCTCCCCTCACCAGCCCGCCCACTCTCCCCTCACCAGCCTGCCCACTCTCCCCTGACCAGCCTGCCCCCTCTCCCCTGACCAGCCTGCCCACTCTCCCCTCCCTGCTGAGGACAGGTGGTACCCCTCACCAGCCCGTTCACTCTCTGCGTGGCATTTCCTTTCTCCGGACTCCATCCTAACAGCTGATTGGTTTATATACAGCCAGGGGCTCAGACAACTGACCAATGAGCTTATCACTTGTAACTATAGGGAAAGATTTCTATGAGCAAGATGAAAAATATTGTTTTTGATTCATTCAAAGTGTTTTCCTTCACAAGGATTTCTATATTTTCTTTCTTTCTTTTTTAATATAGGTGACTTTATATAAACTTTGGGCTTTACCCAAACTTATGTAAGACAAGATATTGCCAAATGTACAAAACAGTACAAAAACCAAGTGAATGTTTTGGATTGATTGGCATCTGTCATGTCATTAGATGAAATAGTAAAACCATAAAGTATGGATGGTTCTTAGGATTTATATTATTCCTGAACTCCCAAACTTATAAATAATTTCCCAGCCCTGACAAACAACTGTTACAGTTCATAATGCTACAAATGTTATTTTGGAATGCGATTCTAAATTAGACAAATTGGTTTATAACTGAATAAGGTTAATTGGAGAAAGAAAAGTTCACTTTAATGTAATAATTTTTCACTGTACATTTAAGAAATTAAACGTTGGGTGCCTTTAGACTAAATTGTAAAATGTGTGTTAATGACAGAAGTCTATTTCTATACTCCCAATCATAGTTTGATTCTTGATTGGTTGCCCCTCCATTTCCTACAGTTCTCTTCTCTTCTTGGTAGACCATAATGTGTTATCTGGTGGATAACCTGATTATAGCATTGGTAAGATCCGTGATGTTTACAAGTTGTGTCTATAGAAATAGAATCATAGAAGCAGGTATAATAGTTTTGGGTATCTTTGAATGATGCAGGTTTGCTTTTCCCCTAAATATATTTAGCTGGTTATATGCATAATAATGATATTTCAGTAGATTTATTTTAATTAAATTTTTAACAGTACATTGATTGAAATACTCTTTCCATCAACTTTCAGAATTCATAACAAAACAGCCGTGGTGCATTATTTCCATTTAATTTGCAGATACAATGAAATGAACACTGTCCAAAACAAGAGGCCTTCTGAAGCCTTTCAAAGTCACACTAGCCTTACACAGAAAGGTGTCCGTGTTCTCCTCTACATTATATAGCGTTCTGCCCGTAGTGGCTTCTTGTTGTTTTGGGGTTTTATTTGTATTGAGTGCTTCTTGGAGTAGTGGGTTGAGCGTGGGTCGTATGGAGAGAGGCTGTGTCTTGTGCCTTACAGTTCATACACCTTTCCCCCTCCCGCGCCTCGTGAGCCGTCCCCCAGGTGTCTGAACCTCAGGGCGGCCTCGCGTAGCCCCCCCCCCCCCCCAGCCGGCCTCCCTTTATGATTCAAGGTGCTTTCCCCCCTCCACCCCACCCACCCCCACCCACCCCCCCAAGCTGACCGGTCCCAGGGGGAATCTCATGGTGTGTGACTGGGCATCAATGTTCTCAGGTGGGGCAATGGTAATTCAGAACACTTGCTGTAAACAGTTTTGTATATAAATAAATCCTTTACTCCTTTGATTTGTAATTTTCAATGATTGTTCGATCAATACATTATTGTTTGCATAATTCTGTATTGGTACATTGTACCCATAGGCATCTGAATACGTTTACGTTTACTTATTGCGACTAACAATAAGTAAATTTGTCAGAATGATTGTCAGAATATCCTTGACAGACAACTTTGTACACATATAACCAAAACAACGTTTGTTTTAATACAGCCAATGGCTAGAATAGGTGAGTTTAATTCACACTTACGGATTGAGGATGAACCTCCAGCTCAGAACTAGCCTCCAGACAGGAGCTCCATGGGCGTTTTAGTGACATGATGACGATGACGCAGGACGACCGTGCTGCTCTCCTATTGGTTGCGTCGTTGACGCTTGTGTACGTGCAGCACGTCCGTGCCTCCATGCTAGCTGAAGCCCTAGCTCAAGAGTTGAAGTTTGTTCAAAACACTTCAAAGAAGATCGGTAGGTTGTGTGATCCCGCGGTGAAGTGAATCGGGACCCTTCGTGTCGTGGAGGCAGAGCGCTGGAGGAACATGGAGTGTGTGAGTCCGACCTTCCTTAGCTTCTTTATGCTACTTTATGATAAGGACAGGAGCCCTGTGACGGGCCTCTGAGGACCAACATGATGTCCTCAGACTCACCTACCGGATACACACCACACAGGACCGTTCTATAGGTGAAGGTTACGTTTAAATAAGGAGTCGCTTGAGGGGACATCTCCCCGGGACAAGGGGACGTCTCCCCGGGATTAGGGGTTAGGGGCAGCCGGGTCCAGCGACCCACCGAGGGAAGTTTGTTTACTGTGGATGATGAGGACATCACGCAGCTTATGGGGACATAGTGAGGACATAATCCCCCTTATGAGGACAAAATGAGGACATAACAAACCCTATGAGGACATAACAGACCCTATGCGAACATTACGCACCTTATGAGGACAGAATGCGCACTATTTTCGTTTCATAAGAATAGTGGGTAACTTGTCATTGCTTTACTTTATACTTCAGATCCCAGCGCACCTTGAGGATCTGGACAGCAAAAAAGAGCAAGTCGTTGAAGGTATGATTCAGACTTCTGCTTCACTTTTGCACGTCTTTCTCAGCCTGTATGATGTGCAGGTCCTGAGTGTGAAGTCCTTTCTCTTGGCTCTAGACCCGGAGCACAATGTGTACACCCGGTTCATGAAGTCCCACCGCTGCTACGACCTGGTCCCCACCAGCTCCAAGCTGGTGGTCTTCGACACGTCACTGCAGGTGAGAGATCGCTGAATCTCTGGTGTCGGCCTCCTGCTTTCAACTGGTTGTCATTGTTGTGTCAATGTTTCTTAATTCAGGTGAAGAAGGCGTTTTTTGCTCTTGTTTCAAATGGCGTGCGAGCGGCGCCTCTGTGGGACAGTAAGAAGCAATGCTTTGTGGGTAAGGATTTCTAATTCTGAAAGTACGAACTGGGAGCGGCTCCAACTTACACATTGTGACTTTAACTGCTAAACTAAAGTGATCATGGTTTCAGGCTAATGTTGCATTTCTCTTTCTACAGGAATGCTCACCATCACAGACTTCATCAACATTCTGCATCGCTACTACAAATCTCCGTTGGTAAGACCTAAACAGAGGGGGCATTGGAGGTTGTTTTTTTTACTAAAGATGCAATTATGAAAAGTACATTAACCGTTTTGGTGTTACTGTTAAGGTCCAGATATATGAACTGGAAGAGCACAAAATTGAGACCTGGAGAGGTAAACGTTTACTCAAACAAACATATCTGCATATCTGGCCCCTCTGTCTCACTGTGCCATACATCATGTTGTTTACCCTGTCGTTACAGAGCTGTATCTCCAGGACTCCTTCAAACCCCTGGTCAGCATACCGCCCAACGCCAGGTACTGGTCTGAACGGACCTGTTCGTTCGTCTCTCCCATGCACCAGAGTTACTGTCTCTCTAACGGTTTGTCTTCTCTCCCAGCCTGTATGACGCGGTTTCATCTCTGCTCAAGAACAAGATCCACCGGTTGCCGGTGATCGACCCTTTGACTGGGAACACCCTTTATATTCTCACACACAAGAGGATCCTCAAGTTCCTCAAGCTGTTTGTGAGTGTTTCCACCTCTAAGCCTGTCAAAGTTGGACTCATGAGGATAACGCCGGTGGAATCTGACATCACAAAGTGTTCTCTGTCTTCTGCTCGCTAGATATCGGAGATGCCCATACCAGCCTTCTTAGACAAAACCTTAGAGGACCTCCACATCGGAACATTCCAGAACATCGCGGTGGTGCGGGCGGACACACCCCTCTACACGGCGCTGGGGATCTTCGTGGAGCAGAGGGTCTCGGCCCTGCCGGTGGTGGACGACAAAGGTACGTGAGGCGGGAGAAGGCAGCTCTTCTCCACCACGGTCAGCGCTGTTCCCATGGATACTGACCCCTACATGTTCCCTTGTTTGTCCGCAGGTCGGGTGGTGGATATCTACTCCAAGTTCGATGTCATCGTAAGTATTCTCTAACGCTGGGTCTTTACCGTGGCGTGAGGGTCAGACTCTCTTCTACATTAACATTACATTCAGGACATTTAGCAGACGCTTTTATCAAAAGCACTTTGTCAGAAGAAGGAGAAACAAATATTGTGTCGGTACAGTAAGGATGTTCATAGAACCAAGTTCCAAGCACTAACAATCACTAGGTTAACCCATTCCCTGTATACAACAAAGATAGCTAGAATAAGATGCTCCACAATGCTAAGTGCTATTTTTAAGTGGGGGGGTGGGGGGGGGAAGGTATGCAGAGTCTAGGTGAACTCTGAACAAGTGAGTCTTGAGTCTTTTGCGGAAGCTGAGGAGTGACACACTTCTGTAGTTGGGTATGTGTATTAATGAGACGAGACTCAATGCAAGGAAAATGATGGGTTTGTGTATTTAGAAATGCAGGACAGGATATTACAAGGGCTTTCTCAGTCATGATTTGCAATAACGTTTAACCAAGGGATTTCAACACAACACTGATGTCAGGTCAGTGGTTTCCCCATAATGAGTCAGACTGGTGCATGTTGTAAAAACAATATTCATTTCATAGTAACAGATTTATTTGGTTTATTATCCCTCCTGATCTACAAACCTACATAATTACAACCATTGATTATGAACTTCAATAAACAACAATAATAATTAAATTGTTGAGTAATAACATTATTCAGAGTTTAGTAATGCAGTGAAAAATATAAAATTATTACACACAGTAAATAATTACTGTGAGGTCGCCTCCCCCTGAAACTCTCTCCTTCCCCAGAACCTGGCAGCGGAGAAGAACTACAACAACCTGGACGTGACGGTGACCAAGGCCCTGCAGCACCGCTCGCAGTATTTTGAGGGCGTGCTGACCTGCAACCGGACGGAGACGCTGCAGGCCATCATCAACCGGCTGGTGGAGGCCGAGGTGAGCGGGACCACACAGGCCCTTTGGCCCCCTCTAAGCCTGGTGTAGGCCCCCTCTAATCCTGGGGCTCTGTTAGGAGCACAGTAGGCCCCATCTAAGCCTGGGGCTCCGTTAGCCCCCTCTAAGCCTGGTGCTCCACTCTGCTCTGTCAGGTCCACAGGTTGGTGGTGGTGGACGAGAACGAGGTGGTGAAGGGGATCGTCTCACTGTCGGACATCCTGCAGGCGCTGGTGCTGACGAGCAGTGAGGAAGGTAAGTTTCTGAAGGGCCAGGGGTGCTGGGTCTATAGAGGAGTTCCGATACCGATATCACTATCAGAAATTCCTCCCTATCGGTGCGTATGCAAGTCTATGCGCCAATCCGATACCATCACGTGACAAGCTCAACGGTCGGAGGAGGAAAGTCGGAATGGGAAACGTGTCACCGCCGACCTACACACGTTCAAGCTACCAAGTCAGAAAAACATGGATGCTCACGCTAAACTAGAAGAATACAAATGTATTCCTATAATTATAGATTATAAATGTAAATTATTAGGGATGCACCGATTGTGAAATTCTGGGCCGATACCGATGTTTAAAATAACAATTTGGCCAATAGCCGATGCCAATGTTGTTTTTTTTTGTTGTTATTTATTCCACCTTTACATGCACGTTCTTGCCTTCGACCTCAATGAATTGAAAATGACAACTTTTCATTGGATTGCTCCGGACTCGCCATTTCTACTGCTTCATCGAATTCATCGAATGACCAACCTTTCTCCACTGTGGGGGATGTGGGTTTTCGAAGCAAAAAGGGTTTTGAGTGAAATGTCACTGGAACATGTCTTACAAACTGCATATCGCTGATCTTTCTCCGAGACAGTGAAATACTCCCACACGGCCGACATTTTCTTTCACTTTAATTTGTAAACAAACCACACGTGCGCGCGGCACCCGCCCGCTTACGTCATCACGCCAGAGGCGTGTCCAGCCAGCGGCTGTTATGGGTGGTATTATTAGTAGACTACCACCTGTTAGATCTTCTCCGAAACTGCAAGTCAGACCGCAAATAACCAACACAACATTTAGCCAGCGCAAAATTTATAGGACACAACAGATAAACATCGGCCACTGCCATCGGTGAATGTCATCTTATTTCCAGATAGGCTGATGGCAGTCAACAACGCGAATATTGGCCGATACCGATGGTCGTCCGATAAATCGGTGCATCCCTATAAATTATCTAGTTCTGAGAAAAGAATAATGAAGTGAACCGACCATACATTGCTGTCATTTTAAGAGAACCCTTCAATGAGAACAAGTGCTATTCGTGGTTACAATGCTAGACGCTGTATCAGTATATACTCGGTATCGGCCGAGGAATCGGAATCGCTAATGGAAAGGAAAAAATGGTATTGGAACATCTCTACTCTATAAGGGCCTCGATGTGCTCACCTTGTTGTCAGCAGTGAACCCACCAGCAGGGGGCAGAAAAGCCACCGGTGAAGACCTCCTCTCTAACCCTGACTTCCTGTTCCTCTGCAGGGACGTCGTGAGGCCCCAGGGACACGGACGGCTCTGGGAGCCTCGATGAGCGAAGGGACAGCGTGAGAGGGGTCCTACACAGCACATGGCCTCTAGGGGTCACATGTTTCATACGGGAGCCTCTCCTGCTCTACTTACAATGAATTCCACTATCATCTTTATTTTGATCAATCCAGCGATGCGTAATAATACAATTAAGTCCGTGATGAAGGATGTATTTTCTTTTTAATCAAGCCGATTTAGAAGGCACCAAAACATAACCAACAAGATGTTCATCATGGCCGCATATTCTGCTACGACTCTTGACAAAAACAATCTGCTTGTTATGTACTGAGACGACGGCCAGCATGTGGAAATCACCAGCACAGCCTGTTCCCTGTGGCGTTGATACTTGTTATTTTGTGGTATGATTCCTAGCGGATGCAGGATCAGGTTGAAGAACAGACCTGTTCTACCGTTCAGCTGCATTCCTGGAGGCCTGTAGCCACCTCTTGAGTCTCCTCACTCCGACCACATTCTGCTAATTTAAACTACAGTCCCCTGGCCAATCACGCTCAGACTGAGGTTGGCTAATTGTAAATGTAGATTTGCCTTTAAATATACCGTTTTCTGATTATAATTGTGATATCTTTCAATGCACAGACACTGGCTATTTATTTGGTTTATAATGTCCCATTTATTATGTCTGCTTCAATGATGACTAAACCAATCTTTTATCTATATATATAGATATATATATATATATATCTATATATATATATATATATATATATATATATATATATATATAAAAAAAATCAGATCCACCATTCTTCCTGTAGTGACATGCACATCTCATCTCTGTTGCTGAAGCAGTCCAATAGCCCGTGGCTTGTATGACAAGTACAACTACTATTAGTCATAGGCTGGGAATTAAAGGGATTATCTGCTCATCGTTTCTGCACATGTTCTTGCTCTTTACTTTCCCTGATTTAATAGTCCTAATAGAAGGCTCGTTAACATTGGTGAGTGATTAGGATTCTTAATGGCTGAGCCTCACCTCGTTGAGGGATTGGTACACCTCATTAGGGGATTTGGTACACCTCATTAGGGGATTTGGTACACCTCGTTAGGGGGAGTGGTGCACCTCGTTAGGTGGTCGGTACACCTCGTTAGGAAGCGGTACACCATGTTAGGTGGTCGGTACACCTTGGCGGGCCATCTGGTTCGTGGAGTCAGCACCACTTAACGAGGGGTTCTGACCTTGTGGGGCCACGGCCTACTGCTCTGAACTGTGGGAGCTGCCGTACATGGTTCCTGTACTGGTTTACAGAGCTACACCAATGGGGGGGGGGGGTTTAAGGGCTGAAGGTGAACAAACCAAACGAGTCAGCACTTGATCCACCTGCTTGGGTTGGCTCAGCGTTGATGACTTTGGGGTAATGCCTTCTTACGTTTCACAGCCTGGGACAACATTTCTTCTGCTAAAGGAGTACAGAGGCTTTGTAGTGGATCTTACGATGTGAGTTGCATCCTGGTGAGCTCGTTATCTTTGAAATAAGACCTGAACAACTCTAGATTAATTGGGTTAAATCTATTTCTATAAGACCAGACCTGGCCAGCAGTAGCATACCATGAAACTCTTGCTCTTCAAAATACCTGATTGTGTTCACGCGTAGCAGAGGTTTGGTATAGGGTTAGTGTCTCAACACACAAAGATGTTGTAACCACGACCACCTCTACTCTACTAGGATGAAACGTTCATTCAGTAGTCGTGAAGAGAAGAGGTTGATCTTGTTGTTCAAAGGTGTTGATGGGTCTGAACCCAGGGGAGTAGAACCAATAACCGACAACATACCAACAGGGATGTGTTGACTTTAAATGAGGACATGGAAATGAAACACTGAACTAGAGTACATTTTATTCATTTTTCATGGAAAGTCAAATATGTTTAATTCAATAATGTAAGTACAATGTCTAGTGTTGAGACTCAGGAAATCTCAATTGTGTGTGTGTGAGTGAACATTTGGTCTTTGAATAATATATGAGAAGTCTCATTGCTTATCTTTAAGTGTACTTAAAATATTTAAAAAGATAAATCACGTAAATTGTTAGGCAAGACATGTTTTAATTTTACACATTGGGGTATGGATCATTTAGACATTATGATTGAAGAGATCCATCTCTGAGCCTCTCCAGCTAAGTGCTCTAGCCACTGACTATCTTCCTAGAGATGTGTGCAAATCAACAGAACAGTGCAGGTAAAGCATACATTCTAACAAATAAATACAAGTTCATGTGCGACACCATGAGATGATTCAGTAGTAGTTAGGTTTCACGAATAAGGTTAGTTCTAAACAAACTCTCCCAGGAAGAAAT
Organism: Micromesistius poutassou; assembly: GCF_964030765.1. NCBI lineage: Eukaryota > Metazoa > Chordata > Actinopteri > Gadiformes > Gadidae > Micromesistius > Micromesistius poutassou. Next base: position 6,047,115 of record NC_140272.1, read on the forward strand.
ACATCTGAAATGTATCTGCTGCGTGATTCTGAGTAATACAACTGACAGGCGAGGTTTACGTAGAAACCTCGCCTTTCAGTGAGGAAATCCTGAACACACACGGGTTAGTGTTGCAGTAGGAGAACAGTCCATCTGTCACCATCAGCGTCTTCACCTTCACAGGATTTTATAGAAACTCACAGCATGAGGACAGGATATTATAAATAATGTGCTAGAGACTTTACATCAGCAGTACCTTTTTCTGTTTAGCACAGAGCCCCAAAGGAGGAGACAGACATTCTGGCTGAGTGTGGCGAGAGGGGGAGGAGCTTGAACAACACAGACCAATAGGTGGACAGAAACACGACGAGCAACAGAATATCTTCGCAGTGTTGGAGGTTTCACTATCGTACATCAAACCATTAAGGATAGCAACGCATTTTGAGATGAGTATCAAAGTATATTCCACCAAGTGATCTAAATACCAAACGACCATCAACTGATTGTATTTATAATCTATGTACAGCAGGAATAGTTTGTGAGCCTCAAGCTGAAACGTGCTCAGACAACAAATCAACTCTTCTTCAACTTACTGGAGTGTGTTAAATATGGCAAAAGGTTAATCTAACCAGGAGTGGAAGATCTACCTCCCCCTCTACCTAACGTTGCTATGGTGACGGTAGGTCAGGACAGAGGTCTCCGTAGGGGACACTTGAAAGACGAGACGTCTTGTGTCCTCGGCCGGGAGCAGCAGGCCTCCCGTGCGTCTCCGCTTTCCTTCGACTCGGGTCTGCTGGATTTTGAGGTTTTGGTTTTGAAGTCACAGAGAGCAAAGCTGTGGATCAGAAGGTAGAGGGGACACCTGAGGAGGTACCGTGTGTGGCGAGAGGCTCTTGGCCCATCACAGGGGCCATGACCTGATTAGACCGCTGTGACAGATCTGGGGTCAGTTGTGGGGCGAGAGGCTCTGGGTCCATCCAAGGGGCTAAGACCTGATTGGACCGCTGTGACAGACCTGGGGTCAGCCTGTATGTCGAAGGCTGAACCACATGCCGCCAGGGTAAACGGCATCCAGGGGGAGACTGCTGCAGAGCAGAACTTGATTATTAAATAAGCTCTCCAGTGTGTTGCTGAGGAAACGTGCGCCTGTATAACGGAGATCAGAAGAACCACAAGCTGGCCTCACCGGGGAGCGGGCCGGGGTCAGGGTGGGCTGGTTAAAGAGGGCGGGGTCGGTGGACTATCACAACAGACGATATTATTTACACATCCTGTTCTCCTCTGTACAGTGTACGTGCGGAAGGGAACGTCTGTGGAGGAGCCCGCGGTTGGTCAGACAAACAGGAGGGGTGCGTTCAGTAGTTTGGCCAGGTAACGAGGTAGGGCTTCAGGAAGCTCAGATCGAGGGCTTCGGCGCTGGCAGGAGTGTTAATGGAGTGACGATTTACAGAGCCACTGGCGTTTGCCTTCAGCTTCTCTCCAAAGGCTTGCCTGTGTTCCTGCGTCCCGTCGGGGGGAGCAGGAGTCCGTCCATTCCCAGGTGGCAAGCGGTCCTTAGGGCTGCGTGGTCACTGAGCTCAGACCTTAATGTCCTCCTGAACGCTGAGCTGGGACAGGGTCTTCTTGATGCGCAGGGCGGTGAGCCTGGCGGCGCCGTTGGAGTACCAGCACTCCCTCATGACCTTGGCCATGACGCGCAGCGCCTGAAGACCGAGGAGACAGAGGAGACAGAGGAGACGAGGAGACCAAGGAGACAGATGAGACGAGGAAATGAGGAGACCGAGGAGAACAAGGAGACGAGGAGACGAGGAGACAATGAGACAGCGGAGACGAGGAGTTCAGAGATGGGAGAGAGGAGGGTTGAATCATATTAATAAAAAGTATCACAAACTACTAATAATTAGCAAGTGCAGATAGCTGGAAGTTCAATAAAGACTTTAAACCGGCCGGCTGACACACAGGCATACCCGACGGTTTTAAATCCATCCGTTCCGTTTCCCTACCTCATGACTCTGCCACCAATTGGGGACGTTGGGTCGAAGCTTCTGGTCACACACCACCTTCCTCATCTCCTCGATGGACGGGTCAGACGGCACCAGGTCGAAGTAGGGCAGCTGGTACTCCTCGTGGACCCCTGGGGAGAGAGGGACCAAGGTTAGACCTCGAGTGAGTCCCTCCCCGGTCTGCCGAGGGACGGACTGAGCCGACTCACCTCCGCTGTGGCACCGGCGGGCGATCTCCCAGTAGACCAGCCCCAGGGCGTAGATGTCCGCGCACTTGAAGGAGTCGAAGTGCATCATGTTGATGCTCTCGTCCAGGACCTCCGGTGCCATGTACCTGAGGGACAGACAGACAGACAGACAGACCTTAAAGGACTCCACCGGCGTGTACCCATTGGAAAGACACACAGACAGACCTTATAGGGCTCAACTGTGTACCCTATGGACAGACGGACACCTTCCAGTTCACTCAAACCCTGAATACATATTTACATTCAGGGCATTTAGCAGACGCTTTTATCCAAAGCATCTTACAATAAGTCCATTTGTCAGAAGAAAGAGAAACAATATATCGCTGTCTGTACACTCAGGATGTAGAACTAATTGCCAGGATGTACAACATACAATAAGTGTGTACATTAAGTGCCAGGATGTACAACCTACATACATTAAGTACATTAAGTGGCAGGACATAAATCACTGTAAATAACACCTTTTGCCATGTCTGGCATGAGAAACACTGGGGCAGTTTCAGACACAACAGACCTGTCCTGCCTGGACTGGCAGGAGAGAGCTACCCTTGTCTCCCGCTAGAGATGGTTTACAGACCTCTTGGTGCCCACCCTCTGGTTGGGGGCGATGTCGATGGTGTCCGAGTGGGAGTCATGGCGGACGGCCAGGCCCAGGTCGGCCATGGCGCAGGTGCAGTTCTTCTTCACCAGGATGTTCTTGGACTTGAGGTCTCGGTGAGCGATGCCCGGCTTCCCTGTGGAGAGACAACCGGATGGGTCATGAGGAACCCTCCATTCACCTCAGGTCCTTAACTCAGACCCAGGGGGTCCTAACTCAGACCCAGGGAGTCCTAAACTCAGACCCAGGGGGTGGTTCCCTCCGTCACTAACTCAGACCCAGTGGGTCCCTAACTCAGACCCGGGGGGTCCTAAACTCAGACCCAGGGGGTCGTTCCCTCTGTCCCTAACTCAGACCCAGGGGGTCGTTCCCTCCGTCACTAACTCAGACCCAGGGGGTCATTCCCTCTGTCCCTAACTCAGACCCAGGGGGTCGTTCCCTCTGTCCCTAACTCAGACCCAGGGGGTCGTTCCCTCTGTCCCTAACTCAGACCCAGGGGGTCGTTCCCTCTGTCCCTAACTCAGACCCAGGGGGTCGTTCCCTCTGTCCCTAACTCAGACCCAGGGGGTCGTTCCCTCTGTCCCTAACTCAGACCCAGGGGGTCGTTCCCTCTGTCCCTAACTCAGACCCAGGGGGTCGTTCCCTCTGTCCCTAACTCAGACCCAGGGGGTGGTTCCCTCTGTCCCTAACTCAGACCCAGGGGGTGGTTCCCTCTGTCCCTAACTCAGACCCAGGGGGTCGTTTCCTCTGTCCCTAACTCAGACCCAGGGGGTGGTTCCCTCTGTCCCTAACTCAGACCCAGGGGGTCGTTTCCTCTGTCCCTAACTCAGACCCAGGGGGTGGTTCCCTCTGTCCCTAACTCAGACCCAGGGGGTCGTTTCCTCTGTCCCTAACTCAGACCCAGGGGGTGGTTCCCTCTGTCCCTAACTCAGACCCAGGGGGTCGTTTCCTCCGTTCCCTGCTGCTAAAGGATCCGTTGTGATGGTTAGGCTCCAGCGCTCTGCTGGCCGTCAGCGGAACGTTCTGGTGTCCACTCCACCTTGGGTTCCCAGGATCTCCATGTGCAGGTGGGCCAGGCCGCTGGCAGCCGACAGCGCCAGCTTGATCATCCCCTCGATGGTGACGGGGTAGCGGTTCAGGTAGTCGAACAGCGAGCCGTACTCGTGGTAGTCCGACACCAGCCACAGCTGGGTCCACGTACCGTTGTCTTAGCGACCGGAGGAAGGGGTGGAAAGCGAAATCAGAACCCAGAATTCAGCTGATGAATCATAAGTATATTGGGAGTGAATATTAAGATACTACCAGTGTTTTTGTATATATTGAGGTACTCGGAATGTATATAGTATTAAGACACTACAGGTGTGTATTGCATCCAGAGATACTTCAGGTGGATACTGTATATATTGACATAGTATTTTGCGTATAGAGGTACTTCAGGTATATATTGAGATAGTATGTAAAGTGTATATTGAGCTACTTCCAGTGTATATTGTATTAAGACACTACAGGTGTATATTGTCTATATTGAGACCGTATATCTAGTGTGTATATAATATGCGATAGTATATCTAGTAGTGTATATAGGGGGTCTTCAGAGTGTATATTGAGGTCGTATATCTTTTGTGCACTAAGGTCCTCAGAGTGTATATTACATATATTGAGGTAGTATATCTAGTGTGTACTGCGGTCCGGAGAGTGAAGCACCTTTGTTGTCGGCGGCGATGAAGCCCAGGATGTTCTCGTGCCGCAGCATGATGGTCTGGTAGATCTCCGCCTCGCGGAACCAGGAGCGCTCCTCCCGGGAGGAGAAGATCTTCACGGCCACGTCGCCGCCCCTCCAGCGGCCGCGCCACACCTCCCCGAAGCGCCCCTTCCCGATGATCTCCTGCAGCACGATGGTGCGGGCCACCGTGCGCTGGACGAAGAGCGGCAGGCCTGCAGACACAGGGCCACGTCAGCACCCTCACATCAGCACCCTCACTACAGGACAACATCAGCACCCTCACGTCAGCACCGTCACACAGGACCACATCAGCACCCTCACTACAGGACCACATCAGCACCCTCACATAAGCACCCTCACTACAGGACCACATCAGCACCCTCACATAAGCACCCTCACTACAGGACCACATCAGCACCCTCACATAAGCACCCTCACTACAGGACCACATCAGCACCCTCACATAAGCACCCTCACTACAGGACCACATCAGCACCCTCACATAAGCACCCTCACTACAGGACCACATCAGCACCCTCACGTCAGCACCCTCACATCAGCACCGTCACACAGGACCACATCAGCACCCTCACACAGGACCACATCAGCACCCTCACACAGGACCACATCAGCACCCTCACATCAGCACCCTCACGTCAGCACCCTCACATCAGCACCCTCACACAGGACAACATCAGCACCCTCACACCCCTTGCACACTGTACATGTCCGTCGACGGATCTCATTGACTTTGCATGGGACGCTCCCGAAATGCATTGTGGGTCCGTCCGTATCATTGGCTCCGTCTCTTGCGTCCAAAAGTTGAGAAAAGTTTAACTTTTCAGGCAGCGACGGATCCGTCACCCAATCAGATCACGTTATGCAAATATACGCAAGTGCACTGTCCAATGAAATCGCCTTTGTAATACAAACCAGGAAAACACATAGATACGTCAAAAAGCCCCCATCCGTCGACGGACTGTACAGTGTGCAAGGGGTGTCACACAGGACCATGTCAGTACCCTCACGTCAGCACCCTCACACAGGACCACATCAGCACCTTCACATCAGCACCCTCACACAGACATACTACAGCACCCCAGGGAGCCCCATCAGGGCTCCCCGGTGCTGAAGAGGCGGTCCTGAGCCAGACCTGAGCCGGAGCCGGAGGTGGACATGTCGTAGATGAGGTCCTGAATTGTCCGGTCCTTGGCGAGGTAGAGGTGGTCGCAGGAGGTGTCCTCCACCTCCAGCCGCTGCCGGTGGCTGTAGGCCCTCTGGTGGTACTGGAAGATGAACACGCCCACCATCAGCAGCAGGCACAGCAGGAACACGGGGCCCGCGATCACCGCCATCAACTCCACCGGGCCCCAGGGCCCCGCCGGCTCCACGCCCGCCGCCAGCCCCGACCTCGACGTGGCTGAGGAGCAGGAGGAGCAGGAGGAGAGGGTTGAGGAGAGGACCTGGGAACCTGTCATTACCTGGTCATGATGTCATTAATCCCGTTTCCGGTTGCCGTGTTACCGTGTTGTTATTGTTAGTCACAGAGGTCAGCGGGGGGGTCTGAGGTCAGGGAGGTGGTCTGAGGTCAGCGGGGGGTCTGAGGTCAGCGGGGTGGTCTGAGGTCAGGGAGGTGGTCTGAGGTCAACGGGGTGGTCTGAGGTCAGGGAGGTGGTCTGAGGTCAACGGGGTGGTCTGAGGTCAGGGAGGTGGTCTGAGGTCAGCCAGGTGTGTGAGCAGCATCTCACCAGAGGGGATCTGGAGGTCGATGCTGTTGCAGTAGTCAGTGTAGCAGCAGTAGATGTTGAGCAGGCCGGCCGCCCCCAAGCAGAAGAAGGGCTGTCCGGGGGGCACCAGGTCATCCTGGGTGATGCAGGCGCGGACGTGCTGCTCCTGGCCCTCCAGGAAGGAGGTGGAGGTCATGCAGGCCCCGTCCGTCTCACACCGGAGGTTGGTCTTCCAGCACTGGATGGTGGTGCAGTTACACCACAGAGCTGAGGAGGACGGAGACACACCATGAGGAGGACAGAGACACACCGTGAGGAGGACAGAGACACACCGTGAGGAGGACAGAGACACACCGTGAGGAGGACAGAGACACACCGTGAGGAGGACAGAGACACACCGTGAGGAGGACAGAGACACACCGTGAGGAGGACAGAGACACACCGTGAGGAGGACAGAGACACACCGTGAGGAGGACAGAGACACACCGTGAGGAGGACAGAGACACACCGTGAGGAGGACAGACACACCGTGAGGAGGACAGAGACACACCGTGAGGAGGACAGAGACACACCGTGAGGAGGACAGAGACACACCGTGAGGAGGACAGAGACACACCGTGAGGAGGACAGAGACACACCGTGAGGAGGACAGAGACACACCGTGAGGAGGACAGAGACACACCGTGAGGAGGACAGAGACATACCGTGAGTGCGGAGAGAGATGAGGAGAACAATGAGGAGGACTGAAGCCTTCAGGTCTTACTTCAGGCAGCCAGCTCAAAATGTGTTTGTGACATACATTGACATTAAGCACCTTAAATCCAAGCTATATGTATTAAACCATTGTTCCCAATGACTTGTGACTGACTCATCTGGTAAATCAAAGGACCAAATCAGTTTAAGAGAGCCCAGCCACGCAGACCTCATCAAACCAGAATCTCCCAGACTGAGTGAACTTCACCCAGCCATGCAGACCTCATCAAACCAGGATCCAAGAGTGAACCCCCACAGCCAAGCAGACCTCATCAAGCAGGACATCCCAGACTGAGTGAACCTCACCCAGCCATGCAGACCTCATCAAACCAGGATCCAAGAGTGAACCCCCACAGCCACGCAGACCTCATCAAACCACGATCCTCAGAGTGAACCTCACCCAGCCAGCCTCCCCAGAGCTCTACAGCCCAAGCTTCAGATAAACACCAGGAACATGCATGGAAATAACATAGGATGTTTTCAGCATGTCATCATGCTACAAAGTAACTTTGAGATATACAGTAGGTCATACATGATAAACCTATACATGAGCCTATGATAAACCTATAAATATAGGACTATGATGGTCCATTATGGTAGACCTGTATAGGTAGGTCTACATAGGCCTATAAAGAGTGACACAATAATATGACTTGAGGAACACCAAATATACATTATTTAGATTAAATTTATTAATAGACCTACAATCTAAGCCCTTTGTACACCATATAAATAACATAATAAAATGTTTTAGTCATCACAGGATTACAGCAGGTAATGGCAATGATTGACAGCAGTTTAATTGTGTTGCTGGCTACACAGAGAAGAGGTTAAGGGTCAACATATGATGTGTTAGGAGCTAGGGTCAACATGTGACGTATGAGGAGGTTAAGGGTCAACATGTGACGTGTGAGGAGGTTAAGGATAAAGATGTGACGTATGAGGAGGTTAGGGTCAAAATGTGACGTGTGAGCAGGTTAAGGGTCAACATGTGACGTGTGAGCAGGTTAAGGGTCAACATGTGACGTGTGAGCAGGTTAAGGGTCAACATGTGACGTGTGAGCAGGTTAAGGGTCAACCTGTGATGATTGGTTTGCATCACAATAACAACACTGTCATAACAACACTAAGTAGATCAGAGAACATCACGATGTTGTACACGAGTACCGAGTCCTCGTGTACGTTATGTTCTACATCGGTTCGTAACGTAATAGATCATGTATAATATGTCATTTATAATAAGGGTTGTGAGGTCGAATCTCTTCAGTCTCTCCATCTGCTCCGTCAGAGCCGGTTTACATGAACTAAATACACACAACGTCACAGTGCACCACACAGTGTGTACACACAATATAAAGTGTGTAAGACGGTTACTGATGACCTCGTTTCGGGGGTCGAGGCGATTTGTTTATTATCCAGCTAGCTCGGTTAGCCGTGTTAGCTCCTGTTGGTGCGCCATGTTGAGACGAGGCTGGTTTAAACACGGACGGACAGACAGGCGGACAGGCGGGCAGACAGACTCACCTTCGCTGGCTCCCCACAGCACGGCCTGGACGACAGCGGCCAACAAAACACGGGTTTTAGCCATGATCAACCAACTCCCGATGCATGACATCCGTGTGTTTATTATTTCCCAGCGCTGGCAGTGTGTGTGTGTGTGTGTGTGTGTGTGCGTATGTATGTGTGAGTGTGAGTGTGTGTGTGTGTGTGTGTGTGTGTGTGTGTGAGGACAACCAGCCAGTCACAGTGCTGCTGTTCCAGGCTCTGCCAGCAGGCGGCAGCAGACTGAAACACGGCGCAGGTCATCGTCAGGACAGAAGCACCAGAGGTACAGAGGTAACAGAGGTATTTTGGTCAGATTCAATTTTGTCCGATTATTATTAAAAAAAAATTCAATAAAGACAATCTTGTGGGCTGTTCTCCAATCGTCATCGTCATTACATATTTTAAAGATTAATTTAATGATAAGCCACTTTGGATTGCATTGTTTTCTTGTGTTTAGTGTAATCCCCTTGTATTTCCTGTGTGTAAGCTAAATATACAATTAACTTGTCTTGAGTTTGTTTGTTTTTTCATTAGATTTACCATTGTTACTTGTCTTGGATTATTGGTCTTTACTCCAGTAAATAAACAGATTTATCAACATAAGTTCAAGCAGGCAAAAATTCATACAGATTTTGGTGTAACAATACTTAAATACAAATACATCAATAAATTATTCCATGAAACTAAATTGTTTTGTGAGAGTGTAGTAAAATGAGATTGGAAAAAATATCTTCAGAGAAATTTTTCTAAAATATTCTTTATTCAGTCCCATAGGAAAGTCATTCGAGCTCTCTAACATTTATAAAAATCTGTGCAATAAGGATTTTGGTGGCACAGCTTTTTTCTTCAAGGAAACCAACCAGTTTAGTAGAATAACCATTTGTGAATGTTCAGAAATATTGGCAATAGCGACGGACATAAACGTTCTGTGTTGTGCTTTGGTTCTGTTGTGACAGACATGACTTCAATGCTTTGGCAGTTGATCCAACCTCCTCTATTTCATATTGCTACGGAGTCTTCGACTTGTCGTCGTCGTCGTCCTTCTTCTTGGGTTTCTTCCTCTTGTTGTACTTCCAGGTGGGCGGCTCCAGGAAGCCGTTCTGGTTGACCGTCAGGTTCTCCTTCTTGGGCGTCTCCTCCCCTGACCGGCTGACGCTGATGTCGGGGATGCTGCCGGCCGGCGCCACGCTGTTCCTCCGGGCCATGCCGCGGGGCAGCAGGGAGCTGACCCGGGTGGAGGCCAGCGACAGGATGCTGCCGCGCCTCTCGCCCGGACAGGAAATGGTCGGCATCACCTCAGAGCTGCTGCAGGGCGACTCGGGGGCGTCGCTGTGGCTGACGGCGCCACTGCGCAGCACCTCCTCCGTGTGGATGAGCACCAGCTCCGCCACCGCAAGCCGCCTCTTGCCCACCTGGGGGGGGCTGCTGGGGCAGAGGGGCCGGCACGCCGTGGCCACCAGGGGGCTGCGCACGCCGCTGGTCATGCGCACCATGAGGTCCAGGGCGCCGTCGTCCCGCGGCTCCTGGGGGCTCACGCAGCCCAGCGTGTCTTTGATGCGCCGGGCGAGGTTCTCCCCACTCCGGTCGGACGGGGCGGCGGCCAGAAGCCCGGGCCCCTCGAGGCCGTAGTCCAGGCAGCACTGCTCGGCCCGGGGCCGCTGCAGCAGCCGCTGGATGCGCTGGAGGGTCTCGTGGCGGCCGGTGGTCTGGGCCCATTCCTGGGCACACTTCCCCTTGCTGGAGTCCACGGCGTGCATGTCGGCCCCTGGGAGGGGAGGAGAGCGCGGGGGGGGGGGGGGGGGGGCAGAGGGGGGGGCGGGCTGGGGTCACTGCTGGTGTTTAAACCACCGTCTCATCGTAGCACCCATGCAAACGGGTTGCAGATCAAACCACACCATTAAAGAATTACAACAAGCAGGGATTGGACATAGCAGTGGGAACAGCCAATCTGCCCCCGCCTCCGCCTCAGTCTGAGATTAGAGAAGGCTTAGTGCCCTCATGATCTCCCAAAGCCCTGAGATCACTGCTCCAGTGGGAACAGGGAGCGTTAGTGGCCACCACCCAGCAGGTGTCTGGCGGAGACGGAGGCCGAGGCCTCACTGCGGTGTCAGGCGTGTGTCGGACGGCGTGTGTTGGAGGAAGCCACTCACCGGCCATGATTAGGATCGCCACGATGTCATTGCGGCCTTTCATTGCGGCCTTGATGAGCGCGGTGAACCCTCGACAGTCCTTTATCTCAGTGTCAACGCCCGGGTAGTAGTTGAGCAGATACATTACAGAGCTCACGTAACCTGCAGAGCAGCACATACACACATAGCTCTATAGAGCAGCAGATACACACACAGCTCTATAGAGCAGCACATACACACACACACACACAGCTCTATAGAGCAGCAGATACACACAGAGCTCTGTAACCTGTAGAGCAGGAGACACACACAGAGCTCATCACAGAGCAGCAGATACCCACAGACTCCCAGCTGCAAGGTACTTGGTTCGATCCCCAGTGTCATCCCCAGACCTACTTGGTCAGGAGGCTGTGAGGCTGGGTTAAGGCTGCAGTCGAAGCTGAAGTGTGAGGGTTAGCATGTTGCCTCGGAGGTACACACCTGCTTGTGAAGCGATCATCAACGCGGTGTTCCCTTCGTTGTCCTGCAGGTTGACATCAAGGTAGGGGCAGTCGTGAAGCGCGTACACGATCTGCAGGAAGCCTTTACGACATGCCAACATTAAGCCGTTCTGTTAGGAAACAAGCAAAGTGAAAACCTTAATTGGGCGACAGTTAAGGTGACAATATGTAACCTGACCTGGACATCTGTAGTGATTTCAATAATGTAACTAATAAAATGTCCTCCTATAACTGATATTGTATACAAATAAAAATGCTGCCCAACCTCTCTTTGTGTACAAGAATCCTACTATCGGCACTCCCCGCTACCAAGTGAGTGAACAGACACCAGGTGAGTGGCCTTCCTTGGTCTCACAGAGACCAGGGTAGTGACCCTCCTGTATTCCCGTGCCCCTCCATGGTTTATGACCCCCCTGTGTCTCCGTACTCCTCCATGGTTTATGACCCCCCTGTGTCTCCATACCCATCCGTTGTTGTCCACCTCGCGGACGGCCTCCCTGGTGACCCCGAGCCGGATGATCTGCGCCAGAGAGTAGGAGTCGTTGCGGGAGCAGGCCTTGTACACCGCCATGCCCGTGCGCTGCGGCGTCTGGGGCTGCGCACAGTTCTGGAACGATGGGCTGAGGGAGAGAGGGGAGGGGGGCGGAGAGAGGGGAACGGGCCGATCCGATGACCCAGGAGCTGGGAGGGAGCACTTCGATGCCCCCGGGCCGCCGGAGAGCGCCGCCATCACGGGGCCGTCTGTGGATGGGGTCTGGACTACGGACTGGACCCCCGCTGTCTACATCTGCAAGGAAGTCATCA